>NW_026616082.1:0-30817 GCF_000801105.2 Raphanus sativus
GATCCCTTTTCTCACTGGCAGGTCTAAAAAAAAAAGGAAACGCTGGCAAGGCAATATTAAGCTCGCAAGGAAAGGGCAGGCTGTGGGCATGCCAATAAGGTTATTATTCCCCTGTCAATTACAGGTTGTTGCGTTGCTATGTATAACTAGGTACACCTATGAAATTCTAGGTAACTATCTGCAAGGCAATATTATGTTCGCAAGGTTATAGCAGGCCGACGGCAAGTGTATAGCAGCGCTTGGCCAAGTTTAAGGTGATTGTTCCCCTGCCGATTACAGGCTGTTGCGTTGCTCTGTGTAACTACTTGGTACACCTAAGAAATTCTTAAGTAACTGATCCTATTAAAATGCATATAAATTCTAACTTGTAATTTAAAATGTTTATGATTCAATCAATAAAAAAAAGTTATCTTCTCTACCGATTTGATGAAATTTTTTTATCACTAATTTTCTTATGGGCATGCCAATAAGGTGATTATTCCCCTGCTAATTACAGGCTGTTGCGTTGCTCTGTATATCTAGGTACACCTAAGAAATTCTTGGTAACTATCTGCAAGGCAATATTATGTTCGCAAGGTTATAGCAGACTGACGGTAAGTGTATAGCAGCGCTTGGCCAAGTTTAAGGTGATTGTTCCCCTGCCGATTACAGGCTGTTGCGTTGCTCTGTGTAACTAGGTACACCTAAGAAATTCTAGGTAACTATCTGCAAGGCAATATTATGTTCGCAAGGTTATAGCAGGCCGACGGCAAGTGTATAGCAGCGCTTGGCCAAGTTTAAGGTGATTGTTCCCCTGCCGATTACAGGCTGTTGCGTTGCTCTGTGTAACTACTTGGTACACCTAAGAAATTCTTAAGTAACTGGTCCTATTAAAATGCATATAAATTATAACTTGTAATTTAAAATGTTTATGATTCAATCAATAAAAAAGGTTATCTTCTCTACCGATTTGATGAAATTTTTTTCACTTATTTTCTATAAAAAGGTGATAAATGGGTTCCACAAGGATTACACCCACCGAAAGCAAGGGGTCCGCAACCACAGGCCCAAGCCCATGGTGTATAACTGGGTACACCTACGAAATTCTAAGAGCATCTCCAACCATAGCTTTTTTTTACTCTAAGTGTGAAGATAATTATAATTTTTATCTAAAATATTTTGTAAGCTTTTAGAAGGTTCTTTAGATCCCTATTCTCACTGGCAGGTCTAAAAAAAAAAAAAAACACTTGCAAGGCAATATTAAGCTCGCAAGGAAAGGGCAGGCTGTGGGCATGCAAATAAGGTGATGATTCCCCTGCCAATTACAGGCTGTTGCGTTGCTCTGTATAACTAGGTACACTTATGAAATTCTAGGTAACTATCTGCAAGGCAATATTATGTTCGCAAGGTTATAGCAGGCCGACGGCAAGTGTATAGCAGAGCTTGGCCAAGTTTAAGGTGATTGTTCCCCTGCCGATTACAGGCTGTTGCGTTGCTCTGTGTAACTACTTGGTACACCTAAGAAATTCTTAAGTAACTGGTCCTATTAAAATGCATATAAATTCTAACTTGTAATTTAAAATGTTTATGATTAAATCAATAAAAAAGGTTATCTTCTCTACCGATTTGATGAAATTTTTTTCACTTATTTTCTATAAAAGGTGATAAATGGGTTCCACAAGTATTACACCCACCGAAAGCAAGGGGACCGCAACCACAGGCCCAAGCCCATGGTGTATAACTAGGTACACCTACGAAATTCTAAGAGCATCTCCAACCATAGCTTTTTTTACTCTAAGTGTGAAGATAATTATAATTTTTATCTAAAATATTTTGTAAGCTTTTAGAAGGTTCTTTAGATCCCTATTCTCACTGGCAGGTCTAAAAAAAAAACACTTGCAAGGCAATATTAAGCTCGCAAGGAAAGGGCAGGCTGTGGGCATGCAAATAAGGTGATTATTCCCCTGCCAATTACAGGCTGTTGCGTTGCTCTGTATAACTAGGTACACTTATGAAATTCTAGGTAACTATCTGCAAGACAATATTATGTTCGCAAGGTTATAGCAGGCCGACGGCAAGTGTATAGCAGAGCTTGGCCAAGTTTAAGGTGATTGTTCCCCTGCCGATTACAGGCTGTTGCGTTGCTCTGTGTAACTACTTGGTACACCTAAGAAATTCTTAAGTAACTGGTCCTATTTAAATGCATATAAATTCTAACTTGTAATTTAAAATGTTTATGATTCAATCAATAAAAAAAGGTTATCTTCTCTACCGGTTTGATGAAATTTTTTTATCACTAATTTTCTTATGGGCATGCCAATAAGGTGATTATTCCCCTGCCAATTACAGGCTGTTGCGTTGCTCTGTATAACTAGGTACACCTAAGAAATTCTAGGTAACTATCTGCAAGGCAATATTATGTTTGCAAGGTTATAGCAGGCTGACGGTAAATGTATAGCAGCGCTTGGCCAAGTTTAAGGTGATTGTTCCCCTGCCGATTACAGGCTGTTGCATTGCTCTGTGTAACTAGGTACACCTAAGAAATTCTAGGTAATTATCTGCAAGGCAATATTATGTTCGCAAGGTTATAGCAGGCCGACGGCAAGTGTATAGCAGCGCTTGGCCAAGTTTAAGGTGATTGTTCCCCTGTCGATTACAGGTTGTTGCGTTGCTCTGTGTAACTACTTGGTACACCTAAGAAATTCTAGATAACTATCTGCCACCCATTGAAAGCAAAGGGACCGTAATCACAGGCCCAATCCCAAGATGTAAACTGGCAACGAAATACTAAAGAAGGTTCTTTAGACCAAAAAAACAGCAAAAAAGAACTGATAAACATGTGTTTCCTTGTCAGTTTACCTTCACAAAATAAGTTTCACGGATTGTCTAGTTAAGACGACCATCAATGACATCTGCTAGAAATGAGGTATCCCACATATTATAGCCTGCTTTTGTTGTTGCTAAATACATCTCCACAGCGAGTGTCATCCTCACTACGTCCATATTGTCATCCGTAAGATGATCTGTATCTAAATCAACACCCAGCATTAGACACTCAAGGTATTTTAGAGCATAAACTCCACAGTCCCCATATGGGCGTCTTGCTCGTGGAACCCCATTCCGTACACATTCAATTTTAAATTTACTAAGATCCATTGATTGCTTCTTTTCTTCTTTTGCGTAAAACCATAACGCGTAGGGAATCATGTAGGCAAACGGCTCCACCTCTTTCTTTATCGGACCATCTCCTTTCGTACGCTTCCCACTATCATAGAGTTTGATAGTTCGATTTGGAATGGAAATTACCATGGCTACCCAATGAGTGTTATCAAACACATTAAGACAGGAGAAGAGCGTATCCACATCTTCCCCCCCACCACATGTTTGTTTGACAATATTCTGGAGCAAATCCGTAGTAGTAGTGAAAGCTCCCACCAGGGAGACATTTATTTTCTTGCCAGATATTGTACTTATGTACCCACACCATCTGGAACGCTACGTCCAAAATAGCAATCCTTTGAGATGGGAACATACTTGGCTGTTGATGAAATCATAATCTATACAAGTGCAAAGCTGCGTCCATGTGCTACAAAAGGAATGAAAATATATGAGTACAAAAAAAAAAGACCTAGGTATGTGTCAAATGTAAGATCTCTTACATCGTCTGTCAACCACTCCCTCGGCTGCAGGAATACCTCGAAGAACTTCTCGGCACTTATTTCCGAGCCAATTGGATAAATGGAACCACTGCAGGTGAAAATGAGAATTAAAGTTTGGGTGCTATATGAACATCTGAAATAGAGGCTTCATACTTACCTCTTATACATAAAATTGACTAGCTTTGTACGATCTGAATCTGCAGGTGGACCATATACTACGTCCTCCCGTTCCGTTAACGTGTAACTCTTCTTCGTATATCTGTTTAATACCCCCCTTAACTTGGGTATCAAGTAAAAATGGGCTTCTGAGGTTCTGCGACAAGACAAGGATCCTACTACTTTGAAACCTAGGAGGAGGATTTTTTGCGTGATACTGCAAACGTTGCTTTTTCCTCTCATTCACTTGACGCGCCAAGACTTCAGAAGGCGAGATAATGGTGACCGAGTCAGATGAAGTGGTTTCAAATTTGTCTGTTTTCTCAATTCCCGTCCAAGGATGTTTGAATGACTCTGACGATACTGTAATAGGCCTTTTATAATCTGGTTCCTTTTTGGACTCTGAAGTCGCTTCAACCTTTGGAGTTAACAAGCGTTGATCTTGTTTCTTTGAAGGCTCAGCTTCCTCCAGGGAGTAAGATAATCCTTGATGTATATCCTGCAAGAGTCTATCTAACATGTCTTCTCCTGCATTATCTATTCCTTCGGCCTCATCAAATGCCAGTTCCTCGTCTATGCAAGTTCCTGCATTATCGTCTGTGAGAACTTCCTTTACTGTTTGTGGGTAAGTTAATAATTTGAGTGACTCTGACGATTCTGAAATAGGCCTTTCATAATCTGGTTCCTTTTTGGACTCTGAATTCGCTTCAACCTTTGGAGTTAACAAGCGTTGATCCTGTTTCTTTGAAGGCTCAGCTTCCTCCGGGGAGTAAGATTGATTTATATTCTGGAAGATTCCATCTGTTATGTCTTCTCCTGCATTCTCTATTCCTTCGCCCTCAAATGCCTGTTCCTGGTCTATGTCTGCTCCTGGCTTCTCGTCTGGGTGAACTTCTTCGACTGGTTTGTCTTCTTGTGTCTCTTCTTCTTTACCCGGGTCCTGGGGTCCACCAATTCCTTGTACTGAAGGCTCTCCTATGCTGTCTTCTAATATCTATGACAGAAAACAACAATAATCAAAGGCAAACTCCAAACATCAAATATTGTTGATTTGCCACTGATTACTGGAACAAATGACATACTACTGGTTTTGCTGGCAGATTTGTGTTAGAAAACCGATCGTGTGCGAGTGTTTTGACTTGATGAAATTCTTCCAGCTGAGCGACTCGAGATGCTAGATTATCTAAGGTAAAAACACCCACATATTGAAGCATTGCGAAGAGCGGTCCATAGCAACTTTCCATTGCCCCTACTCTTCTAGGCAACTGCTGAATACTGTAATTCCTGGGCGACTTTTGAAAGTCATGTCTTGGGGTCTGCCTCCGTTGTATAATGTATTCTCGTCCTTCATCATCGCTTTCTACTTGGTCTTTATTTTCTGCAATATCAGAGGATATTTCACCTCCATCTGCTGTGTTCTCTTGCTCGCTGCTTGCCACCTTCTTTGATTTCTTCGATTTCATTTGGCTTGCAACACGCTTGTTACATTTAACCGGTGTGAATGGGTAAACCGGCAAGGCTTGCCAAGTAATGGTACTCAAGGATTTGTGTTGGCGAAGGAACTCCGAAAGATTGTCAATCTCAGGATCCTCATCTTGTTCTTCCCAAACCGGAGGAACTTCTTTCAAGCTTTGCGTGCACATACAAGTTACCTATACAACAAATTACACAATGTGGTTGTCAAGAGAAACTAAAATACAAAGTTTTGATAAATCCATACGATGTTAACATACCTTCGCTTTATTAAATGTATCATTCAAGGAGAGCTTTCCACCCTTGCCTTTGAACCTCAGTAACAATATACCATGTGAACTGATAGGACGACCAATTGCTTCTCCAACACAGGGTATATAAGCGTACGCCCAGACCTGAATTACTTGCACGAACCCCTTGCAGACATAACTGGAATTCTTAATCCTACCACTTTCTGTTGCGGTCTTAATCTGATGGACAAGTTCAACAAAAGCACTCTTCCCCAGGGATACTGCTCGAAAGTCTCCAAATCCATAAGCAGCTTCGCTTTAGCAGGAGGGATAGCTTCTCTTCGATCAAGGGCAAGTAAACCGCCTGTCAAGATGGCCAAATAACACAGCCTAATCTGGTCTTCCCTGGACCAGGATCTGTAACCATCAGGAGATCGACAGAGTTCAAGTATGTCCTCAGCGCTTGGGGTTGAACGGGGGCATCTCAGTTTGAACAGCGCCCAAAAACGATTACTTTCCTCAACATCTTCCACTACCATTGCATCAGGTATTGGATCACAATTTAAACCTGTGATATCTTCAAACTCAAATAGCGAGAAAAGGGCAGGCTGTTCTTCTATCAAAAACCAAAGCTCATGTCGTTTTTTGCAATAGAGTTGTCTAGACAGAATGTAATGAACCAATATTGAGGTCCATGCGAACTTCAGATTCACGTACTTGATAATTACCCCTAGTGGAGAGTTCTCAACATACTCCCACACGTCAGCACTAACTACATCTTTTACTGCTTTCAAGGTCTTGAAAGTAGAGCTGTAATTTATAGAATTCGAAAGATCTGGCCTCGTTTCGTCAGAAAACAAACTTCGAGGGAACTCCATAGTATTCACCTGTTGGCAATATCAGACGAGGGAGAAGTACCTGTTGAAAGAAAAACAGGTAAGCAAGGCTTGCGGTTCATGGCAGGGCTTCTTAAAGCAAAAATTTTGAAAAAGGATACCCAAGGTTTTATCAGACAAATTACACAGAAACCCCAACCAAAAAAATTACACAGAAACAGAGACCCACTTAGTGGCGCAAGGCTTGCGTGTCCTGGGAATGGCTTGTCTGTACTGGCAGGGCTTGGTAAAGCAGAAATTTCGAAAAAGGCGAAGGTTTTATCAAACTAACTACGCAGAAACCAAACACAATTTTATAACCAAACAAATTACACAGGAACAGAGATCCAGCAAGATTACCTCTATGACATAAAGTCCAAAGCAGGTGTTTCCCTGGTAGAGTGAAGAGGAAGACGCTGAAGTGAAGAGGACGAAAAAGTTGAGAAGGGAGAAGAAATTGTTGAAAGAAGCAGGGCTTGCCTGTACTCGCAGGGCTTGCCACTAATGGCAGGTCGGAAAAACAGGATAAGCCTAAGGGCCCATGTGAATTAGAAATAAAATAATAATATTTACTCTCTATTGTTATTTACGTGTGAGCGCACAATCATTTATTTTTGAATCCCTTTATTTTCTAATAAAGAATACAACAAATTGACGCCAGAGCGTTTGCAACAATTCACAAGAACTTGAAAACATGTAAAAAAAAAAGAACTTGAAAACAGAAAACCGCAAGGGTTGCCAACTTTGGTTTATGATATCAACACATACTGTATGGTAGACGCATAGCTTCAAAAATCTGCCTTGTTTTATCGTACATCTCTGCAGCAAGTTTTCTCCTCATTATCTTCATATTAGAATCACGAAGATGTTAATCTGCAAATGCCACACCCATTACTAGACACTCAAGGAATTTGACAGCGTAAATTCCACAGTCTCCATGAGGGGGTTTGCTTTGCGGAACCCCATCCGTTACAAATTCGATGGAATACATGGATTTGTCCATAATCTGCTTTACTTCATCATCAACGAACGCATGCAAGACGTAAGGAAGCATGTGAGCAATAGGCATCGCCGCCTCCTTGATAGTCTCCTTAAAAAACGCATTGCTCGAACTATCATAGATTTTGATAGTACGGTCCGGGATAGAAATGGCCATCAACACCCAGTGACAGTCACCTACAAACATAACTGAATATCGTGTATCGACATCTCGTCCCCATTGCTTCCCGGGTGGGCTATTCTTTGGCCTATCACCGATGTAGTACTTATAGGTTCCCTCAGGTATTTTCGACGGATCTCTTAACCACTCCTTGTACCTCATAGTCCACCACGCTGGGAAAACTGCGTCCAGTATTGCAATCCTTGGATATATGAATACATCTGGATTTTTGGAGAACCTTTGTCTGTACATCGCTAAGGGTACTTCAAGGTCCTGTACAAGAGGATATAATAAGCTTAGAATTACGTACACATAGCGAGGGTATTAATAACCTCTTTGACTTACACAGAATGACAACCAAGCCCTCGGCTTCAAAAATTTCTTCAAACAATCTTTGGCCCCATTACCATGCCCTCTGCCGAAGACCAAAAGCTACTTCAAGTTAAACGAAGATTTTTTTTTTAGAAAAGGGCCTTGGGTAACGCAAGATACTTACTTTTCTCTTATGAAAGCGTTCAATGCCTTAACCTTTGATTTATCAACCGGACCATACACAACCAAGTAGTTACTATCTATTTTTTCAGACAATGCAGCAACCCTTGCACTCCTCCTAATGGGTTTACTTGGCTTAATGATGTTGGATGAGGCTTTTTGGGGTTCATCTTCATCTCCCGTAAATGCTTCGACCTTTGCATCATCAAGTGACTTCAGCTGATTATCTTTTGTACCAACTACAGAGGTTTTGGAACGCATTAGCGCAAGAGTTTCCGCAAATTCATGTACTCTGTCGTCTTCTTCCTCCATTGGCACAGGCTGACTTTTTCTTGTGTCGCAATCTTCACCTATTTCTGGTTCTCTCACATCTGTGGCTTTAATATTTGGTTTTACCATGTTCTCTCCTTCCTTGCTTGCTTCTTTATTCTGTCAGTTATGGAAGCGAAACAATAACAAATCAATTCATTAATACGGAACCAATAACATCATCACAGCCAAACGCTTGAATTGTATTTTGACATACCGAAGGTTCGAGGCTGAGGTTTGGGAATCGCGCGTTTCCTTCCAAACTGAGCACTTTTGATCCCAGATTTAGAAGCTTATCCAGCTTAACTTTATTTTGTTCCAATGCTTCTATTCTAGCTGTTAGTTTTTGAACGGTACCTACTTCTGAACGCTCCATAGAGATCAATCTCTTTGGGGTCTGCCTCCGTTGTATGATGTATTCTCGTCCTTCATCATCGCTTTCTACTTGGTCTTTATTTTCTGCAATATCAGAGGATATTTCACCTCCATCTACTGTGTTCTCTTGCTCGCTGCTTGCCACCTTCTTTGATTTCTTTGATTTCCTTTGGCTTGCAACACGCTTGTTACATTTAACCGGTGTGAATGGGTAAACCGGCAAGGTTTGCCAAGTAATGGTACTCAAGGATTTGTGTTGGCGAAGGAACTCCAAAAGATTGTCAATCTCAGGATCCTCATCTTGTTCTTCCCAAACCGGATGAACTTCTTTCAAGCTTCGCGTGCACATACAAGTTACCTATACAACAAATTACACAATGTGGTTGTCAAGAGAAACTAAAATACAAAGTTTTGATAAATCCATACGATGTTAACATACCTTCGCTTTATTAAATGTATCATTCAAGGAGAGCTTTCCACCCTTGCCTTTGAACCTCAGTAACAATATACCATGTGAACTGATAGGATGACCAATTGCTTCTCCAACACAGGGTATATAAGCGTACGCCCAGACCTGAATTACTTGCACGAACCCCTTGCAGACATAACTGGAATTCTTAATCTTACCACTTTCTGTTGCGGTCTTAATCTGATGGACAAGTTCAACAAAAGCCACTCTTCCCCAGGGATACTGCTCGAAAGTCTCCAAATCCATAAGCAGCTTCGCTTTACCAGGAGGGATAGCTTCTCTTCGATCAAGGGCAAGTAAACCGCCTGTCAAGATGGCCAAATAACACAGCCTAATCTGGTCTTCCCTGGACCAGGATCTGCAAACATCAGGAGATCGACAGAGTTCAAGTATGTCCTCAGCGCTTGGGGTTGAACGGGGGCATCTCAGTTTGAACAACGCCCAAAAACGATTACTTTCCTCAACATCTTCCACTACCATTGCATCAGGTATTGGATCACAGTTTAAACCTGTGATATCTTCAAACTCAAATAGCAAGAAAAGGGCAGGCTGTTCTTCTATCAAAAACCAAAGCTCATGTCGTTTTTTGCAATAGAGTTGTCTAGACAGAATGTAATGAACCAATATTGAGGTCCATGCGAACTTCGGATTCACGTACTTGATAATTACCCCTAGTGGAGAGTTCTCAACATACTCTCACACGTCAGCACTAACTACATCTTTTACTGCTTTCACGGTCTTGAAAGTAGAGCTGTAATTTATAGAATTCGAAGGATCTGGCCTCGTTTTGTCAGAAAACAAACTTCGAAGGAACTCCATAGTATTCACCTGTTGGCAATATCAGACGAGGGAGAAGTACCTGTTGAAAGAAAAACAGGTAAGCAATTTCGGAAAATTGGTAATCCAAAAAATTAGGAAAAAGACGAAGGTTTTATATCACACATCGAAAACCTATTTCGGAAAATTTGACAACCTTCACCTTATCCCAAAACAAGCTAACAGCTCGTAAACTTCGCTGAGATCGCCCGATGGGTACTGATGAATACAAGATCTGGAACGGGAGAAGAAGAACAGAAGATGAATTGACGACGAAAAATAGAACTTAAATGTGAGGCACGTGACCCCTCCACCGTTCTATTAAAAAAGCTCACAATTACCTTTTCACCCTTACTGAATTCAAGCGAAACAGAGGAAAGTTTTGGCAAGCTAGCAGCTGAGTATTGGCAAGCCATTAGCTGAGTATTGGCAAGCGATCAGCTGAGTATCTAATCTTTGCCAACGGATTACAAAAGACCAAATAATATAAACCGGGCAGGAATAGGAGTTAAATCTTCTTGTACGTCAAATTAGTTCTATATCTGCTAATTTCTTTTGTTTGTCAATGTAATGAGTAAGCACAAAAAAGGTATAATAATAAGAGGTGTATAACTAGGTACACCTAAGAAATTCTAAGAGCATCTGCAACCATAGCTATTTTTAAATCTATATGAAATAATATACCAGATGTTCTTCTATAATAGAGACATACTTTTAATTTACCTGATGTTCCTTTAACTTTTTATTTTAATAATTATAACCAAAATATAATAGTTTTTGAACGAAATACACTTTTAATATGAATATAATAATAATTTTTATCTAAAATATTTTGTAAGCTTTTAGAAGGTCCTTTAGATCCCTAGTCTCACTGGCACGGCCGAAAAAAAACAAAAAGAAACACTGGCAAGGCAATATTAAGTTCGCAAGTTAAAGGCATGATGTGGGCATGCTAATAAGGTGATATTCCCCTGCCGACAGGCTGTTGCGTTGCTCTGTATAACTAGGTACACCTAAGAAATTCTAGGTAACTATATGCCAACCACTGGAGCAAGGGGACCGTAACCACAGGTCCAAGCCCAAGATGTCATGAGTAAGCACAAAAAAGGTATAATAATAAGATGTGTATAACTACGTATACCTATGAAATTCTAAGAGCATATGCAACCATAGCTATTTTTAACTCTATATGAAATAATATACCAGATGTTCCTCTATAATAGAGGCATACTTTTAATTTACCTGATGTTCCTATAACTTTTTATTTTAATAATTATAACCAAAATATAGTAGTTTTTGAACGAAATACACTTTTAATAGGAATATAATTATAATTTTTATCTAAAATATTTTGAAGCTTTTAGAAGGTCCTATAGATCCCTATTCTCACTGGCATGTCTGGAAAAAAAAAACGAAACACCGGCAAAGCAACATTAAGTTCGCAATGTAAGGGCAAGCCGTGGGCATGCTAATAAGGTGATATTCCCCTGCCAATTACAGGCTGTTGCGTTGCTCTGTATAACTAGGTGCACCTAGGAAATTCTAGGTAACTATCTAGCAACCACTGGAAGCAAGGGGACCGTAACCACAGGCCCAAGCCCAAGATGTCATGAATAAGCACAAAAAAGGTATAATAATAAGAGGTGTATAACTAGATACACCTACGAAATTTTAAGAGCATCTACAACCATAGCTATTTTTAACTCTATATGAAATGGGTTCCCGAAGGATGACACCCACTGAAAGGCTGTCGCAAGGTAATAGCAGGCTGTCGCAAGGCAATACTATGTTCGCAAGGTAATAGCAGGCCGACGGGAAGTTTATAGCAGCGCTTTGCAAAGTTTAAGGTGATAAATGGTTTCCCGAAGGATGACACCAACTGAAAGCAAGGGGCCGCAATTACCTTTTCACCCTTACTGAATTCACGCGAAACATAGAAGTATTGGCAAGCTAGCAGCTGAGTATTGGCAAGCCATCAGCTGAGTATCTAATTTTTTCCAAAGGATTACAAAAACCGGGCAGGAATAGGAGTTAAATCTTCTTGTACGTCAAATTAGTTCTATATCTGCTAATTTCTTTCGTTTGTCAATGTCATGAGTAAGCACAAGGTATAATAATAAGAGAAGTTAGTTCGCACCAGTTTAAACAAAAGTTACCAAACATAAGTTGCAAACATGAAAAGGTTCGAAAAGTAAACTGCAAACACATGATCACCGACCTCCCTAAGCAACACTCTCAACCCTATTGATTAATATGAGAAGCTCGGTGGCATTACCCATGAACGAAGGAACAACAAAAGGCCCAAGAGGTAGTTGCATGCTTGCACTATTAGCTCTAGAGATTATCGATCGTTCAAATGACAATGTATTTTCTGAACATACCGTCATCTTCCAGGAGAAGTTTCCCATTCCAGGAACGTTTAGGCGAAATACATCTTACATTGAAATGTGCACCATGTGGCTGGATGAGACGATCCACAACAATAAGTTCTCCTCCTCCCCTACTTTGTTCCTTGAGAACTACCCTCTGATGATTAGCAAAGCTTATAGGCATTGTTTCTCCACATTCAATCATCTGCAACTCGTCAGACATATCTAAATTATAAGACATATAAGAAATTTATGTGTGAATATCACCAATGCGTATATTAGAGTATATCTATCGACAATAACTATTTATCTAAAAGTAAGAAGAAACAATTTTTTGGGTGGTTCCCTATAGTAAGAAGAAACAATCCATTAAATCGCATAACATATACATGGTCCCATATACAGACAGATACCTCGAGGCGACATAAGCGAAGCCTCATGTTATCGAGGCAACTATCCAGAGATTGCCAGTTGTTGCGGGGTCCAACTCCGTCCATGTCGAGAAGTCTGAATCTGAGAGTGGGAAATGAAAAGGAATGAGCAAGTGTGCAGCCGTCTGCAGAGTGATGTAAGTACTTTTGAGACATAAAACCTAATTTTGCTTATATATCACGGGGAAACTAATTACCCTTCTGGGCTGATTTAATAAGCCCATGAAGCTGCTGTTATTTTGGAGATTATAAATCTGCAGAGAAGTGGCAAAGCAACAACAACTTGTAACACCCACTTTACAACTTGTAACACTACACTTCATCTTCTCTCTCTTCCACATCTTTATTCAACAACTACATAACTTTTACCTTCTTCAATAGTTTTGTTTAATAAAATTACAACACCTTACCCTACCATTTTTATTTCATATGTTTCATTTTATTTATGTTTATGTTTTTTTGTGATTACATATTATTAATCACCGTTAATATCAAACTAAATTTAAATAAATAAAATTAAATAATTTTATAAAAGAATGTTTTTTTTGTTTCAAGATGGTTTTTTTTCTGTGTCCAAATCAAACGAAAGTAGTCTCTATTTATAGAGAATGAAAAATTATAAATTTTGATATAACTTTTGATATATTTATTTATAAATATTATGAAATAATTGAAGTTATATAATTGAGATGAAAAGAAAAACATGAAAATCAAAGCAACCAATCATAATGCACACGCTGGTCCCACTTATCTTCTATTTTCTACTTTCACGGGTGTTGAAAGTTTTCAACACTAAATTTGCCATCTCACGCCACAACAAACCATTGTAGTAGGATTATAATTTTTTCAACTGTTGTAAAATGGTTTACAACAAACCATTGTTATGTACAATGGTTTCAAAATTCAACACCCTACATTTCATCTTTTTACATTCCACATCATTTTCTCTTTCTTCCATCTCATCATTCAACATATATTTAACTTTTACCCACTACAATGGTTTTGTCTAATAAAATTCAACACTATATTTTACAAATTAATGATTATTTTTTTAAATATCCAAATTAAATAAACTTAGTCTCTATTGATAGAGGTATTTAAAATGATAGATTTTCATATCAAAAATAAAAATAAATTATTTAATTTATAATAAAATAATTGATTTTAAAAAACAAAGAAGATATAAAAATGTTAAAAACCTTTAGAAAAGTGACATGTGTCATAAGTAGTCCCCACTTCCTTCTTATTCAACTAGTTGAATCTTTTCAACACAGTTTAATCCACATCATCGTTTTATTTTTCAACATCCTCATTGTAGCGATTCAACTGTTGAATCTTTTATTCAACACCGTAAAAGCATCACTTTCACCGCCAGCATGTCACTGTGTATTTTTTTAACGTTTATTATAATGATATATCAAAACAAAATTAATTTCTGAAATGGGACCTTTACCTATCTGAAATTCAAATTTTAAAAAATTCGAGATTTAGGGCTTTGGGATCCATGGTCCGTAAAAAGACGAAGCCGATCTATTTTGCCGTCAACCAGCGGGATCCCATGGTGGTTCAGACGGTTAAACCCTTTGGTACGTTTGTTAAAGAAGTATTACAAATGTCGGGGAGGGAGCCGATGCAGAATGCTACTGTAGAAGCACAGAGTAGACGAAACGACAGTAACCCGGCGATAGCTCATAAGACGGTATGTAGTTGAGAGTATAAACTAACATATAATTTTGGAGAGTATTAGCCGGCTCTTTCCTTCCGGACGTAGAAGTAGGAAACACTACAGAGTTCGCTATTGAACGATTGTATTACAGGTGGCTTCACTACCTTTAATAATTGTATTTCAGGTGGATGGAAAGGAACCAGTGCAACCAAGGCGGATGTTCTTCAATCCGACAGAGTATACGAAGCAAATCAAGCTCTCTACAAGGTGTTACATCGAAAAGGCAGTGAAGGCACTGAATGCTTTAAAAGTCCCGCTTACAGCAGACGATAGGAGATGGTTTGAGACGCACGATCAGTTCAAACACTTCTTCCACATGCCCTAAGAGAAACACAACAAGGTTATGGGAATGTGGATGTTCTTACTTCGAACTGTATGTACAGAGAAGAAAAAGGAAGTTTGGTTCTTAGTCAATGGGACCCCCATCCGATATTCACTCAGAGAACACACGCTGATATCTGGTTTAAACTGTCAGCGTTATCCGCATAACTATGAACGGTTCGGCGGCTTAGATTTTGCGAGAAGACAGTTTCCCCAAGGAAGTAGAATGGCATACGAAGATGTGGAAGAGAAGCTGCGGCAAATGGAAGCATGTCCAGATAGGTTGAAGATGTGTGTACTCTACTTCTTATCTAGCATTCTTATAGGAAAGAGCAGGACCGGAGAGAAAGCACCCTCCGTGGAGCCCTTTTTTGTAAGAGCTGTGAATGATCTTGAGATGTGTAAGACGTTTCCTTGGGGAAGGTTATCATTTGATCAAAATATGAGGGATATCGTACGTGCAATGGATCACTTTGGTGGAGTTGTCAGCAAAGGTGGGTTCACGTTTCCAAGTTTCTGTAATTCTTTGGAGCTTCTACCGTTTGAGGCAATTCCACAGTTGAAGAAGAAATTTCGTGAACTTCGTAGAGGACGACGCACAGAGAGCAGTTGTCCTCGGATGTGCAAGTCTCAGTACATCCCAAGTGCCATGACAGGATTTCCACTTTCGGACATAAATAAAGCACTTGGCAAAACAAAGGTTATCATTAAAATATAAAAGCAAACTTTTAGGTTGCATAATAGGTTGTGTTATTGAATTGGTCGAAATGGTATTTTAAAATGGCAGATAATTGAAAGTATCTTGCTCCCGTCAGTTGACGAAGAATCTATGCTTGAGCGAATCTTCGAAGAAGAAGAAGACCATGATGTCGGGGATGTTATTGTTGACGGTTGGACACAGCGTCTCGTCACGGGTCATAAGTCAATATGGTTTGGAGATTTGTACAATCAAGATGTGGCTGCTAGGAAACAGGGGTTAAACGTTGATTTTCTAGAAGAGCCAGGCCGAGACGGGGTGATGAATAAAGACGAGAAGGAAGATTATATACCGCTTCGAACTTTGATTGAAGAAGGGTTGAAGAATTCCGTAGACAAGGGGATTAAGGTTGTAATTGACAAGATTGATGAGGTGGATAAAAGACTTAGAAAGGTAGAAGCTTTTGTGAAGGAAGCGAAAGGAAAGAGTGCATCAACAAGGGATGTCAAACCATCGTTGGTTGAGCAGGTAACACTTTGTAATACTAGAGTGTCTCCAAATATTTACCATATCAAGTTTCCCTAGGTAATACTAAGCGTAAATACAGGAATCAGAAGAGGTGGCTTTGGCATCCACGGCGAATGATGAAGCTACTCGGAAGAGAAAAGCGTCGGATGATGTGATCCAAAACATGCGTGGTTAAAAGGCCTTTCATATATGTTATGAAACGATCTAGAATTTATGTTATGTTATCTGGTAGCAGTACTAAGAAAACAATAATCTAAAAGAGACATTTGCTAATTCGGATGTTGTTATGAGTTTTCCTTCTAGTTTTCATACATGATTTTCTGCAGTGGTTCAACCAGCTATAGTTGCTTTTCCATTGCCATTAACCAACTGTTCCCTTTCTACGAATTATAGTTGATTTTCCCTTGCCATTTACAGGCTTTTCCCTTGTCATGATTGGTAACAATAATACTGTAAAGAGAACACTTTTCACAACTATGAACCTCATATAAATAAGAAAAATCATTGATTAACGTTATTGCCTTGCTATTCCCTGGCAGATGGAACTTATTGCCTTGCTATTTTCTGTTTCGCAAAGCAAGGCAATAATGCCAGGGCTAGAAAAATTAGCTATCTTAAAAGTGTACAGTGTTTAGCACTACTCTTTACTTACGCCAGTAATAATGCTCAGTTTTATAAATTTAAGGGTTTATATCTCTGTTTAAATCATACAACATCAATAATTTTAAAAATAAACATAAAAGCTACAACATCTATCGGCCCTAAAAATAAGAAAGAAAAAATAAATACAACATCAATAATTTTAAAAATAAACATAAAGTTCGATATAAAATCAAATTTGCACAGTTTAAATATTATATTATTAACATCATAAATTTGACGAGATGAAAACTATAATAAGAATCAATATGAAAATAAATTTCAACCGCTAGAAGTCTTTAGTCAAAGCCTAAAAGCGAAATGATTACGTTTGCAGTGCAAACCAGCTGTATAGGATTGTCGAAAAGACTCCTCTTCGATAAGACAATTCGAAGAAACCCTTTCTCTTACAACATTGATTTATCACTACAAGAAAAAGTGGTATTGATAGCACATTATGATAGCATTGTTTTTCGAAGTGCTATGAAAAATCAAAAAAAAAAATTGAGTTTGTATCGATAGCAGTTTATTAATGCTATCATGTAAAATTAGTGAGCGGGAAGAAAAGATCACTAATACCGCCAATATTAAAGTGGAAATTAGAAACCTGGCAAAATATAATTTTTTATATTTTTTCGATAGCATATTATGATAGCATTGTTTTGAGACCTGCTATGAAAAATTCAATTTTCAATCTTTAAAGTCTCATACACTAAACATGTTTTAAACCCTAAACTCTAAACACATAAACTTTTAAACTCTAATCTTTCATACCATAACCTGAAACTATAAACTTAAACACAAAGTTATTTCTTTTGATCTTAATTTTTACCTTTCAAAACACAACCTTTAAATCTTTAATTAAATTCTATACCCTAAACTCTATACATAAACCTTATACTCCAAATCATAAATATACACTAACATATTGTATTTAACACTCCTACTGTTCATACTCCAGTCAAAATATTAAATTAAATTCAAAATTGAGTTATTTTCAAAGTTTGATATAAAAGTCTTAAAATCAACCCTTAAAATTACACTTCAAATTCTATGTCTAAACTTTACATCCAAATAATAATCTAAATATCAATCTACTATTTTCAAACTTAAACACCAAACCTTAATACAAACTATCAATTTGTTTTCTTAAAAAAACTCAAATCTTACCCTTACTCTAAACCCCATATATTTATTCATAAATTAAACTTCAAAATCTAATGTTATCTACTTAAATCTTATAAAACATACCTACACTCATATTTTCAAAGTAATACAAAATTATACCAAAACCAATTTTTTACTCAAAACACTCTAACATAAATATTAATCTTAAATTTTGTTCAATATTATAACTATTTTATAGTTGTACACAATTTATTCTACTTTAAATTTAGCACCAAAACTCTATTTCCTAAACCCTTAACTTCATTTGTTTTATTCTAACTCTGAATTTTAATTTCAAATTTAAACTTATAACCAATGCTATATATCTTAAACCCTAAACTCTATTTTATACCTAAATATCAATATCAAAGTTTAACTTTTAAAGTTATAAATTTAAATCTAAAAATTTATATTGTAAATTATAAAATTTTGATGTTTTCTCAAAATGTGTTTTTTTGTTTACGAAACTATATTATAATTATTTTATATATTAAACACACAAAATAGAATAGGGAACAATAGCATTAAAAAAATGAAATAGCTTTAAAAATCTGATTGGTGAGCATAAATTGACCAATCAAATAGAAAGGTGAGGATAGCTAATATTGATCATTGATTTAATTTTTTTGAACGGTCCAGATTCATTGTGCTTCTTCCCTCTCTCTCTCTCTCTCTCTCTCTCTCGTCTCTTTTCAGATTCACAAAAAAAAAACATTGTGTTTCATCTTCCTTCCTTCTTTCTCTCTATCTCTCTCTGGTATCTTCAATTATTTGAAACGTGAAAACTCATCTGTCACCACCAACCCTCAACCATTTCCTTTTCTCTCCCTGGAGCCATTATGCTCATCACAACCCACCACCACCAGGTCCACCACCGTCGCCGTCATCCAGGTCTGGAGCTCGCCCCATAGTCACCGGCATCAAGTCTCCCTGTCGTCGTCTCGAGCTCACTCCGTCGTCACCGTCTCGAGCTCGCTCCGTCGTCAAAGGTGGGGCCGGAGGAGGAAGGAGGCGGGCAGTTCACGACAGTGCGAAGGGATCCGGCTGGAGGCGTAAGGGCTCAAGGCGGCTGGAGCCACCACCACAGGTCACTTCTCACAGTCTCTCACTCTCTTTCTCTGTGGTTTGATTTTTTTATCTGTTGTTCTTGTTACAGGAAGGTGGACAAGGAAGAAGAGTAGGAGGGTAGCAGAAGCAGTGGGTCGTTAGTTGGAGTCTAGCGGGAGAGAAGAGATGAGCTAGAGTTTGTTCAGAGACGAGGGAGGAGAGATAGATGAGAAGCACCAGAGGATTAGCTGATGGTGGTGGAAGAGAAGAGCTTGACGGTGAAGACGATGAAGTAGCAGAAGAAGAAGAAGAAGAATCGTTGACGGCGTAGATTCTATTCTGTAGGGTTAATTTTTTTTTAGGTTAAGTTTTAGGTTTAGATTTCTAAACCGGTTTAGATTTCTAAACCGATATTATTTGTAAACCAAGATTTACTTAATAAACCAATTTCAATATCAAACCAGTCATTATGTTAAAAATCGAATATATATTTTTATTATATTAAATTTAATTAATAATTTTAAAATATAAATAAAAATAATAAAAACCTGTAATAGCAAATAGTAAAAACAACGCTATCATAACTTTCCGATGTAATAGCCTTTAGAAAACTGCTATCGTAGACAGAAAACCTATTACAGCTGGGGCAGACATAGCGGTTCATAATATGCTATCTATGACATATGATAGCGGTTTTTTCCTGCTATCAATACCACTTTTTTTTGTAGTGTATTTTTTTAGGCTTGTGTTTGCCTTGCTGAGCCTTGCCTTGCTGAGCCTTGCCTTGCTGAGCCATTGCCATTAACCAAATGTTCCCTTCCTCCGAATTATAGTTGTTTTTCCCTTGCCATTAACAGGCTGTTTACTTGCTAACAATCTTTAAAAGTTTAATGATTATTAAGGAACTCTAATATGTAAATCTTGCAGAGAAAGGTTATAGTTACGCCTTAATCTCAAATAAAATTTTAAATACATTTGAAAATTTTACGTTGGGAGACACAACTTGAGTTTCCAATTTCAGTAAGAAACACGTGGAATTTAGATAACTCTATACGAATATAATTATAATTTTTATCAAAAACATACAACCATAACTATTTTTTTACAAAGAAACATTGTTGCGTTGCTCTGTATAACTAGGTACATCTAAGAAAAGTAGATAAAACTAGATGCCATAACTCTGGGACTTATATTGTCTAACTATGCATTACATTATCTGAAACTTAGTAAAAGTAGACATTACATTATCTGAAACTAATCTTCAATTAGCCAGTGGGCAGCGGTCATGTGAATTTCATGGCAGAAGTCCCAAACTGCACATTGCCAGAAACAACGATCGCATATCCACTGTGTTCTTGATCCATCTAAGGAGACTACAAACACCGGTTCTGCTATTGCGGAGCACCGGCAATCACGTGAGACGGACCAAGGCTTTATTCTTTCTAGTATAGACATAAACACCTCAGGTTTTTCATAACCCCAATGGGCTGAGGATATATTATTCCTGATCATGTAATACATCCGATCAACAAATTCACGACTGAAGTTAGGATAGTTGTGAACCAACCCTCCATCATCTACACTAAACGCTAAGTTGAGCATTCCATCTATATACTTGGCCAACAACAATCCTCTCTCAACAGTAAGATGGATTTTCTCTCTTCCTTGATCAAGTAAATGGAGGTAGAAGAACTCATACATACCGCGCAAGTAGATGCCCTCTAGATTACCGGCTTGGTAGCACAGAAGTCGGAATTTTCTTACAGCATTAACCTCATTAATCCAATCATTGAAGTGAATGAGATCAGCAGATCGGTAGAAGTAGTCATCTCTGACGATTTGATTAAACCCGGAGAAAGCAATTCTTGCACTACCGAAGTCCCGAATGTGACGTGTTGCTACCTTTGAGAGAATCTTATGGAGGATGAAAGGAGGGAGAGAAGCCAAGTTCGACATGGAGGAGTGTGGAGAGATATTCGAGATAAATGGAAAGATTAACGTTTTTGGACAAGTGATAAACCTACTTATAATGGGGATGATCCTCTTACCGATAAGATTGTATTTACTATCCCCTTTAACAGTATTTTGATAGACGTCTTTAGAAGACGAGAAGACACGACTTTCTCACTGCAAGAACAGGGGCATGGGTTGATTTGAAACTTTAAAAAACGAACATGCAATAAAGAAATATTCTGTGAATAATTTAGTGAAACTCACTGAGTGGGTTATTTTAATAATTGTCATTTCATGATTACTGTCATTTCATGATTTATTTGAGTTAGATATTCATTTAATCACACCATAGCGTAACTTTTTATTTTAATAGTTATAACCAAAATATAGAGTGTAATTGGTAAATTATAGATTAACTGAGCGTAATGGAAAGTGGAGTAATAAAGAGGGAAACTAGTGGAGTAATTAAGAGGAAAACTAGTGGAGTAATAAAGAAAAAAAATAAATGTCCAGCGATAATTAACTTTTCTCTTCAAAAACAGCGAGGGAGAAAAGTGAACAATATACCTTCAACTAAACAGTATTGAGCGTAAAAAAGAAAATAATCGGTTTCACCTGATTGGCAAGGCAATATTAAGCTCGCAAGGGAAGGGCATGCTGTGGGCATGCCAATAAGGTGATTATTCTCATGCCGATTACAGGCTTTTGTGGTTGCTCTGTATAATTAGGTACACCTAAGAACGCTTCTGACTCGAATAGTATCTATAGGCTTTGGAACTATGCATAACTCTATATATTTAAGTGACACTAACTAATTTTGATTGTTTAAATTTATGAAACTAACCAAAATTTCAGAATTTAGATAGTCTAAATTTATGAAACTATGTATATCTAGATATTATATTGTTTTATTTTGCAAACAAATAGAAAAAAGATAATTAATGATATCGAATGTAATTAATGATAATATTCCAAACCTCCTGTAATTAATGATATTGAAAAAGTCTCTTATAATCATTACACTTGCGACTCTACACTTGCGACTCTACACTTGCATTGAAACGCCACGGAACCATCTGTAATTATGTAACTATGTATATCTAGATATTATATTGTTTTAATTTTGCAAACAAATAGAAAAAAAGATAATTAATGATATCGAAAATCCTGTAATTAATGATAATATTCCAAACCTCATGTAAATAATGATATTGAAAAAGTCTCTTATAATCATTACATTTGCGACTCTACACTTACATTGAAACGCCACGAAACCATCATCTCATTGCATTTAAACTCCACTCCCACCGAAGTAACTTACTTCAGTCACTCTGAAAAATTCACCAACCAGAAAAGAAACGATTCATCATCTCATCTCTCATCTCCTCTATCATCTCTCATCCCTACAAACAACGAATCTCACAAACAACTCCAAGATGACGCACTACAATAAGCTGCCCGAGGTTTGTTATAACGCCATGCTCAGGTCTTGGCGTTTCGGAGTCAAAATACACAGGGTCTACCCTGTCTATTTACTCTCCTATCTTACCGACATACCTTTCTATACCTATATCCTCGCAGATGAAGATGTAAGTTTAATCATCACCTCTCAAGTTTGTCATTCATAACATCACCTATCTTACCGACAGTGATCCTTGTATTTTATTTATTAATGTAGGGGTCAAAGATAGAGATGAGCGTTTCTGGGGATAATGATAAGTTTAGAGGCTTCGAGGAGAACGAGGGAGAGTGGGTGGAAATCTTTCAGATACAAGTTCAACATTCCAGTGGAGGTTTCCAGGCAACTATGTCTCGGTTCAGACTATCTGCTACGCCCAACACACAAGTCCGCACCATCGAGCCTCTGAACAATCGGCTCTTCATGGACTTCATGAACATCCATGCAATCCCTCACTTGTCCTATAGGGAACAAAACTATCCCATAGGTATGAGTTCTGCTAAAATATATTACACATATGTAGATGTTGGTAATCGCAACATTGTTTAGTTGAGTAACTATGTAGAGGTAAGTGAAACTAAGTGAAACGAACTGATTTAGAACATTGTATAACTATGTAGAGGTAAGTGAAACTAAGTGAAACGAACTGATTTAGTTGAGTAACACTTTTATGGTAGATACAATGGGAGTGGTCTTCGATACGGAACCCATTTTGATGACCCTACAAGACCAAGGATGGTGTTCTACATAAGGGACAACATGTAAGTAGAAAGTAACATATTATCCAAGATAAATTTATCTATATTGTAATTGACACACCTTCTCTCAATAGTGACAGCCAGATAAAATGTGTGATAACTGGCAAGCAGCAGGCCTATGCCTTCCGGGATGGTCTTAAAAACAGAAGAGGACAGGTGATTGTGGCCCTTAAGATGTGGAGGGTCTGCCATTGTTGGAGTAAGTGTAGTTTCTGTGTCTACTGTTAAATGTGATAGTTGAGTTAAACGTTTACTAAAATCATTATTTATACAGATATTGTTGGTCCTGCTGATCTATGGCTTGAGACCGAAGATGAAATGTCGGACTTCAGGTTCAATCCGCGTTTGTCCGAGGTTGAGTACTTCAGGCAGTCTTTAATAAACAGCGACCCTTATGTTAATAAATATGGGGTTGAAGGTCTTGTGTAAATTAGGTCCTGAGTAAATCTTGTTGTTCTAACTGTTATCCAACTTCTGGTTTCTCTTAATCAATTGTTCCAACTTCTGGTTTCACTTAAGTTTCACTTAATCAATTGTTCGGCTTTCCGAAATAGGTCAGATTTTGTGTTAGTTTCACTTTTTCAATGGTCTGACATCGTAATAATAATAGAAACTTTATTGATAGATCAAACTATATAGTTATCCAACTTCGCATTAACTTAATTAAAAAACATTAATGTAATTGTTCAACATTGCTTAAATAAAAACATTGACTGAATTATCCAACCATCGAATATAAAACATTGACTAAATTATCCAACTAGAGATTCAACATAATTATGACGATATTTAGTTTCTAACGCCACCATCACTCTCTATCCTGATGAGTGTTCGTCCGATTCAAGATGCGAAGAAGAATCTTCGTTTAAAGTTATAACCAAATAAGAAATAATATGATTTCTTGATAGGAATATATGCTTAACATACCTTGCTCGTAGCTCGTTAACTTCAGGTACATCAGGGTTCCACAGTACCTGGTTGTATTCGTGCATACCTGTAAGAAAAACTAAACTTGGAGGGAAATTAATACATAGTAGCGCAGTCTGCAATTTAACCGAATGAAGATGAACAAAATAATACCATAAGGGAATTGATTAATATGCCAAAATCGTAATAAGCAAATTTCAGGATCTCCAGATTGTCGACAACGAACACGATTTTTCTCAAATTGAACGGCGGTGTCACCTAGTGCTTGGCATTCGATTATACATTCCCTATGTATAACAAACATATTATGACAATACATAACATTAGGGTTTATGTAGTGTTATTTATACAGTGATAGTTAATATACCTATGATCTTTTATTTTGAAACTCAAAAATGCCAGGTCGTTGATCTTTGCTTCTTCATTTAAAAGATATTGGATTGGTGCACAACTAACTACCATGCCGATAACATCTGAAATAAATATTGTCATTAAACATACACAAGATAATAACTTTTAATTAACAAAAATGAAACGTAACTTATATAACCACGAACAACTATAACTTACCAACATCAATTTGGAAGTTAAGCCTCCTATGGATAATATCAACGAAACTGGAATGATAGAAGTACAACGAAGATGATACAGAAGGGATGGGCTTAACTATGGTTGATAAAGTGAATTTGAGTTTAAAGATGTTGTTGGTTGTCCTGGTTTTACCAACATTTGTCTTTATCTTAAAATCTTTGATAGAATACCAATTGTTTTCTCGCAAGTCATCGACAAAGTATAAGACACATTCATGACCAATAGTAGCTTGAATTTTTTTCCCCTGAAACAGACGTACAACAATTCAACGATAAAAATTTGTGCATGGTACCAAACTATTCTACATAAATAACAGTATATAGCAGAGATCTATAAATTTAGTAACACATTGCCTCAAAATCTACCAAAATCAACTTCAAGTTGTACAGTCGAGGTGTTGGTAATTTGATTTTCCATATTCGTAGTAGCTTAACGCGAATCAGTTGACTGGTTTCTTGACCGGGGATCAGCGTCGACAAAGATTTATAAGTTGTCATGATGGGTAACAATAATACTGTACAGAGAACACTTTTCACAACTATGAACCTCATATAAATAAGAAAAATAATTGATTAACGTTATTGCCTTGCAATTCCCTGGCAGATGGAACTTATTGCCTTGCCATTTTCTATTTCGCAAAGCAAGGCAATAACGCCAGGGTTAGAAAAATTTGCTATCTTAAAAGTGTACAGTGTTTAGCACTACTCTTTATTTACGCCAGTAATAATGCTCAGTTTTATAAAGTTAAGGGTTTATATCTCTGTTTAAATCATACAACATCAATAATTTTAAAAATAAACATAAAAGCTACAACATCTATCGGCCCTAAAAATAAGAAAGAAAAAATATATACAACATCAATAATTTTAAAAATAAACATAAAGTTCGATATAAAATCAAATTTGCACAGTTTAAATATTATATTATTAACATCATAAATTTGACGAGATGAAAACTATAATAAGAATCAATATGAAAATAAATTTCAACCGCTAGAAGTCTTTAGTCAAAGCCTAAAAGCGAAATGATTACGTTTGCAGTGCAAACCAGTTGTATAGGATTGTCGAAAAGACTCCTCTTCGATAAGACAATTCGAAGAAACCCTTTCTCTTACAACATTGATTTATTTTTTAGGCTTGCGTTTGCCTTGCTGAGCCTTGCCATGTTTGTGAAATGAGTTGCAAAATACAAGCGGATTTCTGTTACTAGTTTTTGGTGATCGATGACGTCATAATTTTTTTTTAAAGGGTAAACTGTTAATCCAAAATTCTCATGTAACAATCTTTAAGGACCTGTTATAAAACATCGATATTATTATATCTTTGTTTAATCAGGATAGCGTGTAAAAGACAAGAAAACCATAAGAAGTTCAGTTATTTACGAGTTATACCTAGTTGTACCGAACCACATCGAAATTCAATTCGATTTAATTCAAACCGCGAACCAAACATAACCCAAAAACAGAAACCCAAGGTAACCCAGACGGAATTGAAAACCCAGACCGACTTCCTCCCCATTCCGGGTTAATGAAACTCTAATATCCAATTTCGAATTGAACCAAGGACGAAATCAAATCTTCCCGTTGGAAACAAAAAATTGGACCATTCCTTCCAAGATAAGAACAAGCATACAACATAACAAGATTAGAGTTTTCCGAGTTTTTACAAGTCTTAAAACAACAACAAAAGAAGACTTGTGAGCTCCACCGAATAAACAACAAACAGAAATACCAGATCCGACATCTCAAGGATGGGTTAAACGCCTGAGCTGGTCCTTGAGCGCAGCTATCTCTGCTTCTATTTCATTGTAACGCGTCAGTAAATCCTTACCTCGTCCTCGATCGCGAAGACCCATGGTTGACGGAAGTGGAGTCCATCGTCCTGCATAAACAATAAAATCGAAACCATAAAACCTAATATACTACTATTAGTTCTACTGAGTAGTATATCAGATCTACATTAAATCTACAGATGAATTCATTAAAAAAGAAGAACATGAAGAACCCTAACTCTGTAAATCGAAAAAATACAGAACAAAACAAACTCTATCAAAGATAACTCATAAACCCTAGATCTAGTTCCGAGCGGATCTGAAAATCGAAAAGTTCAGATTTTGTTTTCCAGATTTGTTGATAGGGAGGTACCTCTAACTTCTCGCAGGTGAAGAATCTTTTTCCAGGCAGAGTATCGAACGTTTTGTCTGCACCAACCTCGTGCACCATTCTTCCCCCACAAGGACACTTGTTCGGGATCCCGTGATGGGCGTCGCAGACGAACATCCGCATGTCTTGTTCTCTCTTCGCTGCCTTCATCATCATGTACTCCTCGTCTGGATGCGTCATTGTTCCGGAGAGAGAGAGAGAGAGAGAGAAGTTTGAGAGAGAGAGAAGTTTGAGAGAGAGAGAGGTAATCCGAGAGAGAGAGAGTTTGAGAAACTGGAGAGAGAGAGATTGGTTTCAAAAAAGTGAAAAGTGAAAAAGTGTTTCGGAGGAGAGAGAGAGAGAGAGAGATAGATTGGATAGATTAGGCGGCAAAACAAATTTCATTTCCCTCCTAATATTGGCAAGGCAATATTAAGCTCGCAAGGAAAGGGCAGGCTGTGGGAATGCCAATAAGGTGATTATTCCCCTGCCAATTACAGGCTGTTGCGTTGCTCTGTATAACTAGGTACACCTAAGAAATTCAAAAGAAAAAATATTACAGAACTCTAACCAAACTGGTTAGATATCTGAACGGTCTCAAAATTTTGTTATCTAGATAACCGTATCCGATCTGAACCAGAATATTTCGTGCATTCGAATATATTTGAACCATATTTATATACTTAAATATATTAACATCACAAGAATCAATATGAAAATAAATTTCAACCGCTAGAAGTCTTTAGCCAAAGCCAAAAAGCGAAATGATTACGTTTGTAGTGCAAACCAGCTGTATAGGATTGTCGAAAAGACTCCTCTTCGATAAGACAATACAAAGAAACCCTTTCTCTTACAACAGTGATTTATTTTTTAGGCTTGTGTTTGCCTTGCTGAGCCTTGCCATGTTTGTGGGACCCTTTGTGGTACGTGAGTAAAGTCCGAACTTGCTAATATCTTCGTGAAACACCCCTAATTCGGAATATAGTCCCAGCCGATTTTTGGGGGACCCGTTGGGGTACGTGAGTGATTGGTACGGGTTTATCTGTGTTTTTCTTATTTATCATTTACATATTAATTTTAAGAAAAAATAAAAATCCACAAAATAAGGAGAGAGACAGAGTTGTGACAAATACGAAAATACAGATAATGACGTACCAATTACTAAAACAAACATAAAAGCACACCGCCAAACAAATAAAACAACACTCGTAACTTAATTAGTACAGTGTACTCAGTTTAGACACTTGAAATTTTCATTAACCGCGGCACATTCCAAATTTTGCACAAAAGTCACCAGATCTGATTGTAATTCGTGGTTGACATTTGAATCCCGCAACCCGGATCTAGCACAGACATGATTTGCCGCTGCATTATATCCTGTGAAATATCTTCTCTTGCTACGAGATGGAATTCTAGCTTCGATTTTCTTTCGACGCTCCCTAAAGTGGTTAACGATAAATATTTCTTCGATTTCAGACTGCCTTTTGTAAGATTGGATATCAAAAAGAAAATCTGGTGAATCTATTGAATTTTTTTGGCAAGGTGAGATTTGTGTTAGTGGTACAAATACAATATAAAAAAATAAGACCGACATGAGTTATTGGTTGGAAGATAAGATTCTCAATTATTAAAGCATAACGTGACAATATTACATTTTTAGAAATATTTGTTTAGATTTAGTTACAACTCCCTATGATTTCACGTTTCATATAAAATTTCGCTTGTAAAATGCTTACTTTTTAGAGTTTTTTTTAATCTTTCATGCTACTTTTATAATAAAAAATTTTAAATGTTATTTTGGAGATTTACGTTTTATAAAAATAACTAGTTACCTACCTGGAAGTGATCGAGCATTTGCAAGCCAAATGTGGGATTGACGGCTCAAAACCAAATCCTTTTACTCAAGAATTTATCTTCTCGGTGGAAGACATCAATTAGACTCACCCTCAAAACCTTCCAGGTAACTAGTTTTTTTGTAAAAAAAACTAGTTACCTGGAAGGCTTTGAGGGTGAGTGTAATTTATATCATCACTGAGAAGATAAAGTCTTGAAAAGGATTCGGTTTTGAGCCGTCGATCCCACATTCTGGTGGATCCATTGTATTTTTTTTGCAAGGTGAGATTTGTGGTAGTGGTACAACTACAATAATGGAAGAATGAGTCTTATTTATAAAAAAAAATAAGAACGACAGGATTTACTGGTTGGAAGATAAGATTTCCAATTATTAAAGCACCTCATCTATACATAACATTTTTTGCAATATTTGTTTAGATTTAGTTACAACTCCCTATGTTTTCACGTTCATATAAAAGCACAACATTATTATGCACACAGATTAAGAATACATTTAATTTTACATATTTTCAAAATAAAAACACTATTACCGATACACCTAACCATATAAATTGAATTATTTACTACACTGGGTCACACCATTTATGCCACCCCTAATATCTACTTATCCAACATGCAATTAATCCAAATCAAAAAGCTTTTGTAAGTAGTTGGTAAAGCTACAATTATAATTTTGTTGTCAGTAGTTGGTAAAGCTGATAATCCATAGAAGAGTAGCTGTTGGGAACACGTAACAATTGATTGAAAGAAATTTATTCATAATAGATTGATTTGGAGATTTATAATAGATTGAATTTATCAAACTAATAGATTGATTCATATCATAGATGGGTTATTTTATAATTATTTATATTCTGATAGCATATTTTATGTACTATATGGTATGTGACACAAACTTTGAAAATAAAAGAAACTGGTATGGATTGTAACCAAAAGTACAAAAAAAAAGATGATATGAACGACATAAATAATTAACACTAATCAAACAGCTCACGCACACAAATATTACGACTTGCTTATTTTTCCGATAACTCGTAATTGGACTTGCTTGTTCGGATCGATTACAATTTATTAGGAAAACTTAAAAGTACAAGAACATATTGGTGAAGTGGGGGGGATGTTGCTGTTGCTCTTTCCTTTTCTGTATGATTCTTGCTTGTTCGGATCGAATATACTCACGTATATTATTATCGCCTATAGAGCTTAAACTCGTTAGTAATATTTTATTTTCCACCTCCATTTCTTTCAGAGCTAATTTTTTGGCTTCAATTTGTATACGTATTTGAGCCACCATGTAACCCTGTTCACTGGTCGCTGCATTTTCTTTTAAGAAACAAAGGAGTAGCTCATATGAGTTATTACCTTCATCAAGTTTTCTTTTGAGTTTTGCTTTAGGCTTACGAATAGGAGTTAGTGATGAGTTTTGCTGTGTTTGTTTTTCCATTTTTTTGGTTGAGTAATATATAGGTAAGAAACTAATTTATACACATTTATGACTGGGTAAGAATCCAGTGATCGGCCTTAATGTGGTTCAACCTATTATCAACCGCTAGATTTAGAAAAAATCGATGGACCAAATCTCTTGACTTTCTTCGGCTCTCTGATTGGGTGTTACATTTATCACGCGGATCACGATCTTGACTATTGGTCAGAATAAACGGCCCAGATATTTCGGTTTTCTTCCTCTACATGCCTTCTATTCTTTCACATTGTGTACGTCTTCCTTCAATCCAAACCCTACCCTATACCCCAAAAATGGCAAAATTTAAATTTTATAATAGTTACTCATTTTATAAAACTTACTCAACTATTCTAATAAAACTTGGATCTCGTATTTTATATGTATAGTTATCATTGAGGTAGCAATACTCTGTTTTGTCTGTATTAAACTGACCATAATTTGATTAATTTTCTTATATTTACATATGATATAAACTACAGCAATACTCTGTAGATATTCGGGTGATGTTAACTAAAATTGAATTTTGTAAACTACAGCAAAACTCGGTATGCGAATATAATCTTGTTTTTAAGCTCTAGAATATGTTTACTTGTACATAAATCTTCCCTTGCACTTAAGGATGATGAATCGTGACTATTTCAAGACCCCATTGAAGTTGCAATTATTGTCAACCGCTAGATTAGACAAAATCAATGGACCAGCTCTCTAGGCTTTCTTCGGCAAACTGATTGGCTGATACATTTGTCACGCGGATCA
>NW_026616083.1:0-30775 GCF_000801105.2 Raphanus sativus
AACATGGACGGTTACTCTCTATATATCTGCCTCGGTATTCTCGCTCAGATCCTCCTCCCACGTTCCTCTCCACCACCTTTGCGTGTTTCCTACAAAAAAAAAATCCACGTCACCTCCATCGTCGCCGGTTTTTCTCTTCGCAAACAAAAAGCGGTGGAGATCTTATAATTCAATTGGCGCAATTCGTACAGCTGGAAACGAACTTACGCGCCGTGTTTCGAGCGGTTCTCAAGCTGATAAAGTGTACAAGTCTTTTCACTCGTAGAAGATAACTTTGTCTGCTAAAAGGTATCAACTTCTTCTAGGCCTCTTTGTACTTCTTTGCTATTCTTTTGTTCAATATATGTTTTGTCTCTTTTAACGGAGTACAGTTTCATCGGAACTTGAAGATATGAGTGCTGCGGAACTTGAAGCGGGTGTGTCCCGTGAACCTGATGAATCAGAGCTGAATATTTTCAGTGATAATGGTAGTCAAAGCGTTGTCTCTCAGCTTCTTGATCATATCAACAGCCATGAGAAGAGTTCCCAACGTAGAGGAGGCTTTAGTGAAAGGTAGTAGTAATATAACATACTATGCACTCTGTTTTATTCAGCTGGTTCCAGGGAAGACTTGTATGAACTTTCTTGATTCCTTGTTTGAAGGTTTCTCAGATGGAGACGGAGGTATGTTCCGGTTGGTGGAGATAACAGACGTGATCATGGCTCTCTGAAACATTCAGGACCCCTTGTTTCTGGAGCAGCTTACTGCATCTCTTCATGCAGCATGATACTCATGAACAAAGTTGTTCTCTCCACCTATAATTTCAACGCAGGAATCTCTTTGATGCTATATCAAGTAAGAAGAGAAAACTGATCCATGAGCTATATATCATGATTTGACATACTATATATAGTTTGGTGATTTCCTTATTTATTACAATTTTTTTTTAATTTCAGAACTTAATCAGCTGCTTGGTGGTAGCTCTGCTAAAATTCTCTGGAGTGGTTTCAGTTGAAAAATTAAACTGGAAGTTGATCAGAGTTTGGTTGCCTGTCAATGTTATCTTTGTTGGCATGCTGATCTCTGGGATGTACAGGTAAGTAAGGTTTCAGCATCAGTCAAGAGACTAATTGGTCAATAATTTCACATTCCTTGAGACCTAAGAAAACGTTACATTTATTTTTTTTCAGTCTGAAATACATAAACGTTGCTATGGTAACTATTCTGAAGAACGCAACGAATATTATTACAGCCATAGGGGAATTATACATGTTCCGCAAAAGGCAGAACAACAAAGTTTGGGCTGCAATGTTCATGATGGTCAGTTTCTTTACCAGCTTTTTATGCGTTATCAAAGTGATACTAGCTTAAGTGTGTGCAATACAGATCATCTCAGCAATCAGTGGAGGCATCACGGATCTCACGTTCAATGCGGTCGGATACACTTGGCAGACTGCCAACTGCGTTCTAACCGCTAGTTATTCAGTAAGTTTCACGGTTATGAAACTAAGTAACAAGATTTGCAAGCAGTTCGTTATGATGATCTATCAACTCTTTTGTCACAGCTTACTCTGCGTCGAGTCATGGACAAAGCAAAACAGTCCACAAAATCAGGGTCCCTCAATGAGGTGTCAATGGTGCTGCTTAATAATCTCTTGTCACTACCTTTTGGAATCTTCTTGATCGTCTTACTTGGTGAATGGAGATACGTAATTAGCACGTAAGTACTATCAAAATTGAGATTGTCCACAAATTTTAATATCTTTGTCATTTTCTTACCGATCTGATGTCTAGTTGTTGTTTAGCTCACTTAAAAAATATCTGGATCCCACATTAAATTACTTAGTCTTAAACAAGTCCTTTTGACTATGCTATACATTTTCAGCTTCCATTGTTTTTTTTTTTCTTATTTCAATAGTACAATTTTCATAGTTACTGCATATTAGTTGCATGTAATAACGAGATGTGAAACATTAAAAGAGAAAATACACAAATAAAAGATCTCACGGGAACTAGACAGTAGCAGTAATCTCTTTTGCAGCTAAAAATGTTCATTGTGTTTTACTATCTGGCAGTGATGTGACAAAAGATGCAATGTTTTGGGTATTCGCAACAGCAAGCGGCTTCCTTGGTCTGGCCATCAGCTTCACCTCTATGTGGTTCTTGCATCAGACAGGACCCACAACATACAGGTATATAACTCGTTCCAATTACAGAAAGAAAGATTGGCTTATTAATATTTTCATTTCATTTGTAACTGGGTTATAACGGTGTGATGTTCTTTCTATCATGTGGACAGTCTGGTGGGTTCATTAAACAAGGTTCCGATATCATTATCTGGTCTTGTACTCTTCAATGTCCCTCTCAGTCTCCCAAATTTGTTCAGCATACTTTTTGGTAAGTAACACAGTTATGCAGACACAGGGCACTAGCTATGATCTGTTCTGGTTATATGCTTCTTCTTTTCTTTGGTGCGTTAAGGTGTGTATGTTTATCTGTTTTGCAGGTTTATTTGCTGGAGTGGTCTTTGCCAGAGCCAAAATGTCCTAGTCACTCCAAGCCTGAGTATATAACTCTTCAGAGGCTGAAGACAACACAAAAACAAAACAAGGAAAACATAGAAGAACAACTTGAGAGGTTTCTCGATCTGCAGTTAATAGTTTCAACTTTGAAAACAATTTTTTATTCCATATACAAGGTAGAACTTAGTGTTTACCATTAATATATAGATAGTAATTCTATATTCCCAAGAGAATCACACATTTCACAATTTTCTAAACGTAATAAAACCTTGCTATGTTTTGACTTCATTTAACGTATCAACTATCAACATGATACATAGATCATACTCTTTTCCTCGTCTGCTTTTTTGGGTTCACTCTGACGCGACTCAGTCTACACAAAAACTATGCAGAGCAACTAAGTTAGTACTGAGCTGACCTGCTATTGAGAAATGATGAAGTTGAGATATAATTAATACTATCAAATGACCTTATGAAAAGTTATCATTAATGTGACTGCAGCACTCCACGTGGAGTGCTTTTAGACACTGTGGAGTGTCCTTCAGTATAATGAGATTAGAAGAAGGTAAAGATAACGAATTCACGTGAGGAGAAATAGATCTGCGTGTATCCCGAAGCTCCTTATGGAGACTACACACAAAGTCCTAAAATAAAGAGGATAGCTGATAATGAGAGTTAAATAAAAGGAAGAGAGACGTGTCCCTCTTTTGGGGGGTTCACATTACAGTTTTTGGGAGTTTTCTCTCATGATCCAATGTGTTGTAGGAGATCTAATGAAACGTGGGAATGGGATCGTGTAAAGGTTTTTGGATTTTTACAAAATCTACACATGCTTTCCTGACTCCAACCTCTTTTGTTGCTTCTAGTGCATTTGATAACTTTCCAATCGCTGCCAAAAAAAAAAAAGATAACTTTCCAATCAACAATTAGCAAATATTACTATACTCTTTGCGTTTCACAATATAAAATGTTATGTCTTTGATCAAAAAAAAATGTTATGTCTAAAAGCATAAATATTCTATTAAACATCATTAAAAGTATATATTAAAAATAACAACTAATTATAAATAAAAAAAACCATAGAATATAATATGTTGATCACTTTCTTTTTTTGTTGTTGAACACTTTCTAAAATCTAAACTATTAAAACTGAAATACACTTAGATATGTTTCCTTAGTTTTGCACAAAAATTACAACTAAATGCCACTAATCAAAACACAGTAGTTTTACATCTTTTCTAACCCATTAATTTCTTACTATTTTTTTCTATGCTAACCATGTCATTCGTTGGACTTGGTCCTTATTTATGGAAACTATGAATGTAACAATTACACACGTGGATAAGTGTTCATATCATATATAACGCATTATGACGTTTTTCAAAACAAATCCAAGGCCTGGGATTATAGTATCCATTTTGTGGAATGCAGATTAATTGGTTTAATTTTTCAATAAAATTCATTTTCGTAATTGCAACAATCTATTAAACGGTTTAGCATTGTTTGTTCAACGTTGCCTATGGAGTATAGTATCAGTTGATGGCTTACAGAGTAATTGGTTTAGCAATTGCTACTTTACACCTTATCAATGATCAAACCGGTTTATTAATTGCAAACGAATTGTTTTCACAACAAACTTGATGTACAATTCAAAATAATGGTATGTACTAACCATTAAAAAAACAATTTGTATACTGAGATATCTATCTAAAATATTTATGAAAATCTAAATTTAATTATGTTGATAATCTAATAAAAAATATACCAAAACCAGTATATAAAAACTCAATATCTATATAACTACAACACACATATTTTTCGAGCTTTTAATAACAATAAAAATATTTTAAAATATTATAGATTGTTCATAGAAATCTCTGGAATATTAAATATTTTACATATTTACACCTACAATCTAGCATATATATTTGACGCGATACACTCATTTTTTTTTCTTTTTGGAACACGATACACTCAGTTTTTATAAATTGCTTTATAAAATTTCTTTCCAGTTACTAACTTACAAAAAGATTCCAAGATATATAATCCCTACAATCAATGAAAAATCTAATTATTAAATACAAATTTAATTAGTACACTAAACACACCATCGTTCTTATATACAGTGAAACTTCTATAAATTAATAATGTTGGGACAACACCAAACCTATATTTTTTTATTAATTTATAGAGATTATTAATTTATCAAGATACTAATTGAACCAAAAACTTAATTTAGAACTATGAAATTATATTAATTTATAAATTATTAATTTAAAGAATTTATACTGTATTCATCTCTTACCTTCTATTTTATTTGCATCCATAAGCAATAAAAAAAACTTTTGTTTGTCAGGCAAATAGATTTTACCATTTTCTTCTTAGTTGTAGCATTTCCTTCACCATAAATATTTCTTTATATTAGGCTACATGAGACCACCTTTTTATCTCATTCAATAAGTTCTTTAACAATCTTTGTGTCTATAAAAACCAAACACACACACACACAAGAAAATTTTATAATCTCTTCATTTATGTAATAGAAAAATGTCTAACCTCACAGAAAAGTGTATTTTCTACGGAGAACCAATCTCCTCTAAGTATATATACCATTTGGGAAATTAGAACCCATTATTGGATAAACCAAAACCCGAACCGAAGATTTTGTATAGACTTTTACCACAGTTTTTTATATATTATACTCTTATTAGTGGACTTCGATGCAATGATCACCTAAATTAGGGGTGGGCACTTTAACCGATATCTAAAACCGCACCGAACCGAAATCCGAACCGAAGTAGCAAAATACCCGAACGGATATTAAGTTAGGAGAGATTGGATATCCGAATCCGAATGGATAATACTCGAACCCGAATGGATATCCAAAGATAACCGAACGTATATATACTTACTCTTATATTTTTAGTTTACATCTCTCATTTTATTTAAAATATTTATTTTGATGCTATACATACTTCAAGATCATATAATATACATATAATTATAGAAAAATGATTCGACACTCACTTAAAATATATGTCAAGCTTTTTGTTTCATGTATTAACAAAATTTACCTCCAAATTTTAAAAGTAATAGTAAAACTAATGTTTATTTATTTTTGAAATGTTATTTCTAAATCTATTAATCATTTAGTCTATTAAAAATTTAAAAATAAGTTAAGTAAAATCTATATTTTAAATATAATAAACTTTAAAAAATGAAAAATTAAATTTTTTTCTTTCAAAATCTAAATATCGGAACCCGACCCGAAATAACCGAACCGGAACTAAAAATACCCGAACCCGACCCAAAATACAGAAATATCCGAACGGGTATTATAGCTCTATACCGAAATACCCGAAAATTCAAAATATCCGATCCGAACCCGAACGGGTATCCGAACGCCCACCCCTAATCCAAATAATCAAACAAAACAACATCAAAATTAATCAATCCAATCAGAGACAAGGATACTAAACTCAAGTCATTTTAATCCTAAAACCAGTTTTAACAGAGCAAATTTTAAATGGGTTTCAGTAGATAATTATGAATGTTCTTTTACAATCTAAATAAACCTAAAATCAATGTTGTTCAACAAAGCTAGGATAGAATCATACTCCCTCTATTCCTAAAAGATAGATGTTCTAGAGAAAAAAATTGTTTCAAAAAGATAGATGTTTTATATTTTCAATACAATTTTTGTCAACTAATAATGAAAAATTGTGAAGTTCAAAAACATTAATTGTAATTCGTAAAATCTTATTGGTTTAAAAGTATAATAAATATAAAATTACAGAAAACGATGCATTTATAACTAAGTTTTAATATGTTTTACCCGAAAATTGTGAAAATTCTAAAACATCTTATCTTTTTGAAACAAAGGGAATATATATAAATTAAACAAACACGCACGGACGTGCGGGTCAAAATCTAGTTAGTTTTTAAATCTTAAGAACATTTTATCATTAACTTTCTAAAACATCATATAATATAAAACAGAAGAAGTAATTACTATGCATACAATTAGAAGAATTTCACTGTCAAAGTATATGGACACATATCATAAACTTTCAACTGGGAAATAATCGTCTTTCTGGACTCTGCGTAAAGTAGATGAGAAACTGACAGACGCATGGTTTGTTCACGTAAAAGAACAAGTCCGTGACACCATGGAATAGTCCAAGTACATTTTTTAAAAAAGTAAAAACAAAACTTTTGAAATATGTGCGTATATATAAACAAAAGTCTTGTTTGTTTTACAGAACAAAAAGTTGCCACATGACATGAATTGTACTAAAAAGAAACACACTGTACACTTGGACATTGTTATCACTCTTTTATCTTTAGGTTGTGTTCTGTTGTGGTGGAGCGTCGAGAGGGAAACACGTCTCATCACCACCCGTGTTCCAAAGGAAATGTGCATAGTTTGCAGAGTAAAATGAGTTTGTTGGATCAGCAGAGATTGCTTCCAAGAACGTCTCCTCTGCTCTCCACAAATCGTTCCTTGCCTTCCACAAGAACGTCGCGTATTTACTCAACGCCTCGGCGTCAGCTGGCTCTGCTTTTGCCGCTCTCTTGAAATACTTCTCCGCTCTGTTTTCAGATAACAAAAGAAAAAGAGAAGAAGAAGCCACGTTAGAACGAGACAAATATCCAACACAATTGTGGTTTTGTTAGTATAGATAAGATATGAAGTTGAATAAGGCCAAATAGGTAAGTGGTATAGCGTATGTGAATTGGGTTCTGGTTAAATGTGGACAGATACATCAAATGAAAATTGTCTAAAAATGGAACCTACATTGAATTATAGTCATGGCTAAAATGTCAAAGTACTTGTCTGGAGGAGACACTATCACCAAAATATCTATAGGTTTTAAATGGTATTTGACCTGCTCGATAGCAAATTCCCATTTTAGCGAATTATTACCTAATAGTACTATTTGCTTTATACAACCAGATGCAGAAACATGGGCTCCTTTATAGTGGATGAATGAATAATGGAACAGAGATATGAATAACATGTGAGGGCAAAACTTGTTACAAAACCTTTTTGGTTTTAGGTTTAAATATTTTGGTTTTGGGAGAATTAATCTTTTCACAAATCCACCCCATACTCCACTATCAACCAAGCTTTTTTTTTTCTTTATTTGTTGGGAACCCAAACCAAAAAGACTCAAAGCTAAAAGACAAAAAACCTTTGGGAAAGAAAACAAGATTGCATCATTTTTAATTTATTCTCTAATTCATTCTGAAAATGGAGATGTAGATTTTTATCTACTAGTTGTCTTCTATCTTTTAAGTGGCAAAGAAAGAACTGGTTCACTCATTTTTAAGCCTATCCGATTGGTCCTTATGGTGATTTGATTACGACAATCACTTAACTAATATCTATCATTTCTGACTTTAGTATACCAACTTGCAGCCTAACTTAAGTCCTAAACCAAATCTTAAACTCTCTAATCATATGAACTAACGAATAACAAAATCAAATATAATATACTTTAAACAGCATGGTCATTTATAATAAGATGGTCAGATGTTAATTACCTGTCGTAATCATGTATGATTAGGTAGAGAAACTGAGCGTAATTAGCAAGAAGGAGAACGTTATCAGGCTGCTGAGACAGACCCGTTTGGTAGAGAAGCTCCGTCTTGAAGTAATCCATTGACTCTTCTGCCTCTACTCGTGCCTCCACTGGAGCAACCATCTGCTTCATCGTGTCGTGATCCAACGCCTCCATCTTCTCCGTCTCCTCCAAGATCGAGTTCCACAGCCTAGTCTCTTCCTGCCCCGACACCGATACCTCTGAATCCGCAGCTGTTGAGCCGAGAGACGACGAAGAGAACTGAGATGGTGTTCTGAACTGATCAGAACCATCTCCTTCTGTTCCGCTCTGCACGGGGGGCACGTTGTTCCCACCGTTTCCTCCGCCGACAAAAGATGTCTTCCCGTTGGGAGAAGAAACAGAGAACGTCTTGATCATATCGGAGTCGAACTTCTCCTGTGACTCACTTATCTCCGTAGTGTCAAACCTAGATCAGAGGTCATTAGCTCAACTACGGAAAAAGATCATGGCTACTTTTCTTCGAGTGACCGTTGGGACGAAACTAATATTAAAATAAAAACAAACCTGAAAGAAACGGTGGCGGTTGGAGGCGTTGCGGCGGCTAAAGCGGAGTTGCTGCCGATAGAGTAAACCGTGAAGTTCGCGAGGAGGATCATAACGGAGACCATCAACGTAGGAGTCGCGGAGAAAACTTGCTGGAACAGCCACACGAACGACGCATGCATCTCTTTTCTGACGCGAAGGAGGATCCCTTGGAGATCTTCGAAGAGAAGAAGCTCTCTCATGTGCAGCGTGAAGCTCTGCAGCTCGCGGATCATAAACACCATAGAAGAGAAGGCTCGTTTCACGGAGCAGCAAGCCGATTCTCCGACTCGGTTGATGATAAGTCCTTCTTCCTCCATCCGTAGCTTTCTTTTAATGATGCGGAGCGAGATAGGGAGGTCGACGCTGTTCGCTTTCCTCTCGATGGAAGACATTTGCACCATCTCGGGCCACGGCGGTTCCACGGAACTGGATGATCTGTCGAGGCCGAAACTGTTTGTTGTTGTCGTCTCTGTCTCGTTGTCCTCTTGGAATTTGAGAGTGAGCTCTTGCATCTTTCTCGAGAACTCTTCCTCGGAGAAAGGGTCGACGCTTCCGGTGAAGGCTCTGCGAATGAGCTGAGTTTTTGTCGGTCTTGATGATTTCAAGAGCTCGCAGGAGGACTTGGAGTTGTGGCGGAGGAGATTCGTGGAAGAAGAAGAAGAGCCGAAGAGACTCTGGCTCTGTCCGAAGCTTCGTCGTCTTGAAGGAGAAGAAATGGCGGAGGAAACTAGGGTTTGAGAATGATGAACAGCCACCAAGTGGTTGAAGGTTGAGGTCGTTGCTACTTTCACGCCCATTATTGTTTACTTGGCAAGAAAGTGAAAAAAAAACAGAGCAGAAGAAGAAGCTTGAGGCTAGTTTCGTCTTCCACACGCTTTCCTGCAAAATCAAATGATGAAATCAAAGTAAATAACGAGGTTATTAAATCCATGCAAATCTCACGAGAATGAATCATTACAATCCCCATGAGAAACGGATCTAAGAGAAAAAGCACAAGAAACAATGAAGCTTCGATTTCATCTAAACATATAAACTTCTGTGCAGCTTATTGAGAGAGAGAGAGAGAGAGAGAGAGAGAGAGAGAGAGGAAGAGAGAAGAGACTCACTTTTACAAACTTTTGTGCAGATAATCCTGAAGTGGGAACACGAGGAGACAGACGCTTCACTTATGAAGGAGCTTGGTCTTATTATATACAAACGCAAATAAGATTTATCAAAGACTGGGAAAAAAATATCGCGCATGTGAAAAAGAGTTAGCGTAGAATAGTCAATAGAGGAGTACCGGAGAAACCGGTAACAAGTCTAATAATGTAGTGACGTGGCAGTCGTTACGGAGGAATAAGTGAGCGGAAACCGGGGAGTTTTCTCTAGATCTGACGGTTGTAAAAATTCTCCACTTGATCGTGCGGTTCTTCTCTTTTTCTGACAAATATGGGAAATGGAACGCAATTTACATTAGAGGACATATAAAGTTACACGTGTAGTTACAGTGACATATTTAAAAAACAATATATATATATTAGGAGTGTGAAAATAACAGCCTGGCACTAAGGTAGGCGAAGAAGTGGGGTCCTCGTGTCTATGTCATCTGGTAACGACTTTTTATTTATTACTAAGGTAAAGTTTATTGCGTCTAAACTCGTGTTTCCAATCCATGTTTAATGTAGTAACTTTTAATTTTTATTTATAAATTCATAAATGTCGAATATCAGAGTTAGTAAACATGTCAATAGGATTGTTCTAAAAACGCATCTCATACAATGCATTGAACGAGAGATTTAACAAGCCCAAAGTCAAATAGTAACCTTGAAGAATGGCAATAATATAGGCTTTAGTCATGTGGTAATTCACACCATAATAAGTTAGTTATCATCACCACAGTGCTAAGCAAAGTAAAAGTACTATAATGTTTAGTTAGCCAAGGTTCAATTAGATCGTCTTAGCGGAGTGTGTGTGTTTTTATTCTTTCTTGTTATGTGTAGTAAATTCTGAAAATAAAAATTTAGTTTACCGTCTTGTTGAATTTTCATGAACACTGCTTAAATGCTCAAATATGATTATAATAGTGCAGGCAAAACATTTAAGAAAAATCTGTCTATCAATACGAGTAAGTAAATCACATTCACGTCCAACTGTGTCATTTATCACCTGATTTCGCTGTCAAGCCTGCTATACAGTTCCATAAGATCTATATATACATCGTTGGCAAAAGGATACTTCTTCTTTTCTTGCAGAGTATTAAGTATACCTACAATTTTCGCATATTGCAGAACAATCATTTGACTGTAACTTATCTATATTACTATATATGTGGTAGTAGGGAAACAACTAGCGTGCATTCGATACGTGCATGCATGCAAAACGATATGATTAGCTTAAGAATATAAATGACATTGTTAAAAAGGTTAAATATTAAAAAACCTTTGATATTAAAACAAAATAGTTTTTGTTGGGACGTAGCAATTAAAGGGAGAGGGTAAGGAAGCGACGGTGGAGAATCAAAGAGAAGTGACCGGAGAGTGGTGCTAGGTAGAAGCTAAGCACCAAGTTGACGGAAGTTGACGTCGTTAGAGAAAGCAACGTCCAAAGAGAGTAAAGATGCTCAAAAAGAATTTGACGGTACGTCGGCTGCTTATATCTTCTATATTAACGGTTGATACTTATTGTTTTTTTTTGTTGGACTCATCTCCAAGATCTGTATATTTAATTAGTTTACTAGATATTGACCCGCCTTTAAAAAGACGGATATATTTTTTATTTAAATTTTTTTGAGAAATATAATTTTTATGTTTGTGTGTTTGTATAATTATATTTTTCTATGATATGAATTTAATAGAATATATAACTTTATGTAACTATATCAAATAAATCAAATTTCATAAATACTTTAATGGTTGCAGTTATATTAGACAAGTTTCATAAATTTCCAATGGAGTTACAAAAAGTGGATAGAAAAATCGTTGCAGTAATATTAGGTAATTATACTAATGGTTGCAGTTATATTAAAAAGATATTCTGATTATTAGGCAACTAAATTCCGCTCTTTGAGAAGATGGATATTTTTTGTTTTTAATAATTTTGACTAATATAATTTATATGTTTGTGTGTTTGTATAATCATATTTCTGCATGATGTGAATTTAATAGAATAGATAGTTTTATGTAAGTATATTAAATAATTCAAGTTTCTAAATATGTACTTGTGTCATATGTGTTTCAAAAATTATTTTAAAATTTTATTTATAATTTTTATTTATAAAGTTGCAATATGTTATATTTTGTAGTTTCCTATATGATAATAGTTTTAATTATTTTATTTCTAAACTTAGAGTAGGTGTCTGTTAAAAAGATATAACAAATTATAGAAACTGTTTGATAATAATGTGGATTAGTAATTTGTGTAATTGAATTATATGTAACGTGTAATTAAACAAAATTATTTTCAAACAACTGGAATTTTTAAAAGGCCCATATAAATACATAATGCAACCAATCCTGAAGATTTCTATATCAAACTGGTTACACTGAGAAAGTAATTGTGGCCCCTGATTATTAGGCGTGTGTGTGCATGTGGTGGTTACAGTAAGAAAATAAATTTTGATGCAGTTATATTAAAAATATATGTATTGTTGAAATGATTAGTTGGACATAACCTTAGGTCATGCTGCAGAATTAATAGTATTGATGTCCTTGTCGATGTGCTTCTATCGAATCATGTTTATTTATATGACTCCCTTTAGCTTATTAAATATGATTAAATGTACATATGTACTCCCATATATTATTTCTTTTTCCTTCCAGAATTCCTCTGTCTTTCTTTTGGTTTACATTTGCAGATCCAACACGTAATAAAGTTTATGCGCCTAGTCTAACACACAAAAGTTTCCCATTTATTTATTAAGTGGAATTAATAGCTTTATGGGCGATTCGACAATTAGCAATGGAGTTGTGAGACAACTGCAAGATTCAAACGCTACATGTCCAAAATGTAAGAAGGTAAATAAAACAAATAGAAGATGATAAAAGGAACCATGTGATAGTCAAAGACTTGTTCATTGATTGCACTTAATGTCGCAGCAAATGTGATATGGGTATGGTCTTGATACTTTTTTGATACTCAAGGTCTCGATACTTCTCTTCGCAGAGAATCAATCAACCAATTAGAAATGTGCAAATGATCTACATCACACGACCCTGTGATAGTACGTGCGTTACAAATCGCTGCTTGGTTGTTTCTAATAGTGGAAAACGAATATAAGTTTACGTAATGGCTCTTGATACAATGCTATGGCCAAATGATCGTAACTCGTCGAAAGAGAGAGCCAGAGAGAGACTGGCAGAAGGAGCGATACGGCAAATGCCAATCTCATTTCTCTTATCTTCTTTCAAGTTTTTTAATTCATTTTGACAAAAAGATATTTTAATTGTTTTGATTTTAAATTATTATTGTTTTGGTACATATACGATAATATAATATCAGCGATACCTTGGACGTTTTTCTCCCCAAATAAAGTTTTTTTTTTTTTGAATTATACAGAGGTATCCTGGCCCACCGAAATGGTCCAGACTAGTCACGTGTTGCCACATGTCGGTCCTCTGTCCCTGGTGATACCGAAATGTTAATTCCCCAGTGGCCGGGATTCAAATCCAGGTGGCGGAACTCACAGTTGTGAACCCTTTACCAACTGAGTTAGAAGCTCCGGTTCCCAAATAAAGTTTTTGAAAAAGATATATAGAAATAAAATAAAATATCTTAGACCACTTTGGTTTTTTGTCTGATTCTCAGCGTCGTTTAACACAAGTTAAATACAAAGGTCTTGAAGTTTTTAAGGAAAAAAAAACATGCACATGAAGCACTGCATATCACCTGATCACTAATTAATATAGTTAATCAAGTTTTGTTTATGTGTGGTAATATGTTAAAAACAAGTAATAGACATGTTTAGTGCATTTTGTGGAAGAGTATCAGCACAAAAGACTATTGTTGGTGTTGGGACTGTTCGAACTAAGAGATATATAAAGTCATTCTAGATGCCAATAAAGTATATTTGGGTAGTGGAGTAAGAGTTTTAGTTAGGAGAAGCAAGGCTCTGTCTAGGTAAATAGTGCATAAAATGTGTGTAGTTTGAGCACTAGGGAGTATATGATCTTATCTTTGTGTGTATACACATCATGTTGTATACGTAAATGACTGAACTATGTACTAATTGCAGTTGCCCATTTCAGATTCATAACCATCCATCATGATTTGAACCTGGACACAGAAAAAGTTGAATATAGCCAAGAAGCTCAAATGAAAAAGGATCAATCAATTATTTATGAAAAAAGAACATTAACCAAAGGCGGTGGTGTCTGATTTTCCTGAGCCCATAGTTAGTTATAATGGGCCATATTGGCATGCGATATTCGATTAAACGACTGCTCCGAATATGGGCCCAATCGTAAGCCCATATAAAAGTGCCGCGAAGCTGGGAGATTTCAAAACGGCATGAGAGAACAAAGAGCGCGCGGGATGCGAAAACGTATGTTCGCGGTTAGCGTTTTACCTCTACTAAAAAAAATTTAACCACACTTCCAAAAGGATGATTCGTAATACGATTGGATCTTAGACCATTCATCCTTTAAGCGAAATTGCCGTATTCGTGGCCTAACGAACGATGCCTACCATCGCCGGATCGGAGAAATCGAAGAGCATCGAGACTCCTCGGAAGAGAAAGCTGAGATCGGAGGAAGCCAATCACTTGTCCAAGGACACAACCCCTACGCCGAAGAAACTGAAATCTCGTCGACGAATTGCTGTTTCAAATCTCAGAACGCCAGAAAAGGTAAAACTATTTAAATTCACTCGTCTGCATCAGATCATTTTCCTTGATGATAAAGTGTCCGTAACAGTTGGATTTTAGTTTCTCTATGGATTCGGATGAATATCAATCCTAATTGGCTATATCTATTTACAGGAAGTTAAGAAAGACTCTAATGAAAACTTGGCAGTGGATAACTTATCCGATTGTTTAGACTCTGAATCTAACTGGAACCCTCGAGGTAAACTTGAATCATTAGATTCTTCAATAGTCTACTTTTATTTTTGTTGTAAGGTCTTATGTTAATCATATACTATGCTATATAGATGAGGAGCAAATGAGAGCTGTGAAAGAGGCATTGCATGTATCTAAAACACCGTCGACAATTGTTTGCCGTGAAGATGAACAGAGACGCATTTTCTAGTTTGTGAAAGGCTGCTTAGATCAGCAGAAGGCTGGGAGTTTGTACATTTGCGGCTGTCCTGGGACTGGGAAGTCACTGTCCGTGGAGAAAGTTGTACAACAAGTTGGTGATTGGTCGAAGCAGGTAGCAGTTTTTGTAGTTTATAACATACAACTTAAAATTTGTTAGTAAGGTGCTGTTCGTTTGCTCATCTGGGTGATCCATCTGGGTGAAGATACAAGTTGATGTTCGTTTTGTACATTAAAATGCTACATCCAGATGGATCACCCAACTGCATTTATGAAAACTCAGCTCAAATTTTCATCCAAACGAGGGTGAATCTTAACGGAGCATTTGGGTGAAGGTGAGTCTTCACCAAAAATTCCTGCCAAAACCGAAAAATACAATTTTCTATCAAAATCGAAAAACTCAAATTTTTGTCAAATCCGGGAAAATGTAATTTCTCACCAAAAACGGAAAACATAATTTTTCGCCAAAATCGAAAAAACGCAATATCCCGCCAAAATTATTCGTCGAAATCGGAAAAAAGACAATTTTCCGCCAAAACCGGAAAACACACATTTTCCCGCCAAAACCAAGAAAACACAATTTCACTCCCAAAACCGAAAAACGTAATTCCCCCCTCCCCAAACCGGAAAAATGCAATTTCCCGCCAAAACTGGAAAAACGTAATTTCCCGCCAAAACCGAGAAAACACAATTTCCCGCCAAAATCAAAAACCACCAATTCCCGTCAAAACCGGAAAACACAATTTTTCGTCAAAACCGGAAAACACAATTTTTCGTCAAAACCGGAAAACATAATTTCCCGCCAAAACCGGGAAAATGTAATTTCCCCCCCCCCCCCCAAAACTGGAAAACACAATTTCCCGTCAAAACCGGAAAATACAATTTCTCGTCAAAACCGGGAAAACGTAATTTCCCGCCAAAACCGGGAAAATGCAATTTCCCGCCAAAATCGGGAAAATGCAATTTCATGCCAAAATCGGAAAAATGCAATTTCCCGCCAAAACCGGGAAAACGCAATTTCCCGCCAAAACCGAAATCGTCATTTCTCGTCAAAACCGGAAAACACTATTTCTCGTCAAAACCGAAAAATGCAAATTTTCACCAAAACCGGGAAAACGTAATTTTCCGTCAAAACTTAGAAAATGCAAATTTCTGCCAAAATTTTTAAAACAAGTCTATTTTAATTATTTTAGTAACAAGTTCATCTCGATGTAGATGCAAGTTGAAAAAAAAGCAAACAAACGTAGTTGCATTGAGATGATTCATCTAGATGGAAAAACGAAATGCAGAGACGAACAACACCCAGATGGAGCATCTGGATAAGGCATCTAGATGGACCATCTGGATGCATATTTCAGATGTACAGACGAACGGGGCCTAAATGTTCAAAAAGATTTAATGATTTTGATCAGGCCGGTTTGCCACCTGTGGACACATTGTCTGTGAACTGCACTTCACTGACAAAGGCAACAGATATATTCAGCAAGGTATATAGACTATAAACCTCAAGATTATTGATTTCAGGTTGGTTATATCTGATGCTTACATTGTTTCCAGATAGTTGAAATAGTAGAGCCCGTGAAGAAAGATGATTGCTACTCTTCACCTCTACAACATCTTCAGAGTTTGTTTTCTCAAAAGCAACAGTCCAGCTCAAGAATGATGTATATTTTTTTTAATCGTTTTGTTTGTGTATCAGTTACCTGTGATGATTTACTAGTGTGATCATTATCTAAGCTTATCTTTTTCAGGTTAATAATTGCAGATGAGATGGATTTCTTGATCACAAAAGACCGAGGAGTACTTCATGATCTTTTTATGCTTACAACTTTGCCATTTTCAACGTGTATACTTATAGGTACTGTACTTTAGCGGTTGTTGCTATGATTTTTAGTTCAGATATGTATTCACCTTCTCTTTTCATGAGCACTTGTAAGTTAAGCTGTTTTTTTTTCTTTCTCAGGTGTAGCTAATGCAATAGACCTTGCAGATCGTTTCCTTCCGAAATTGAAGTCACTTAATTGTGAGAATTTGTTGATTTTGTAAATTGATACGTTTTTCTATATCTGCACAGAAAGTATCAACTTTGAAAAATAAGAGTTGAATTTTTTTTTTCTTGAACTGTGTTTCTATTATTTCGTTGCAGGCAAACCTGTGGTTGTAACTTTCCGTGCTTATTCTAAAGATCAAATCCTTATGATACTACAAGAGAGGCTAATGGTAATTCCTTTCAACTGTATGATAAGATGTCTTGTTTGAGACATTGAAATCCGTACGCCATGGAACTATGATGTTTCTATATATGTCTCACTGATTTTTCAAGTTCTGTTCTAACAGGTTCTTCCATATATTGTTGCATTCCAATCAAAAGCCTTGGAGCTCTGTGCAAGAGTAAGAATCCGATCCTTGCTGGTCGCATGATCTTTTATCTCAGTCCTGCTCCTGAGCCAATTTTGTTTTCCTATAACCATTAATTTTTTTATGTTGGTTGCGGCTGCGTCAGGTGACATGAGAAAGGCTTTATCTGTCTGCAGGTGAATTCAACATTTTCATTTTTTTTTTCTTAGAATTTATTCTTGTTTTGAAAGCATGGGTGACAATATCACTGTAATATGCTGCTTGGATTTATATATAGTTAATATGTACTGTAGAAATCACTACTAAGATTGTACTCATAACCTCAAGTTTGTGAACAAACATTTCACACTCTCAATTTCATTCAAATTTTCAGGAGCGCTCTTGAAATTTTAGAAACAGAAATAAGAGGATCACCTAGCCCAGAATCACAAGGTCCAACTCCAGATGATCCAGTGGTTAGTTTTCTGGTCTTTATTGGGTTACACACTGATGATGACATGATCTGAGTATCATATTAAAATTAAGGATTCTTGTACTCAATGTTACAGGTGAGGATATATCATATGGCTACTGCATTATCTAAGACGTTTAAGTCTCCTGTAGTTGACACTATTCAGTCTCTTCCTCAACACCAACAAGTAAGTTACATTCACACCACACACGTTCATTATCAAAGTCACAACGATGTCTTAAAACGTTCTATAACTAAGCAAGGGTGATCCCAAGAATCTAACCGGAATTATCACATGCTTCTCTTGATTCAATTCACAGATCATAATATGTTCTGCTGCAAAGGCTTTTCGAGGGGCCAAAAAGGATGCAACCGTTGGAGAGGTAAATCTCTCTGTTAACCGAAACACAACACATGACCGCATGAGTTAAAACAACACATTATTCTGATTTATTAATCTCTCTTTTTTCCATGCGATGCAGCTTAATAAATTATACCTGGAAATCTGTAAATCTTGGGTCATTTCTCCAGCCGGAATTACAGAGTTCACTAACATGTGTACGGTGCTAAATGATCAGGTAACTACTATCGCTGCCCTGAGTATTCTATGTTGGTAAAAAGCTTGCTGTATCTGTGTTTGCTGATAGTTCATGCAAAGCAGAAAAAGTCAATTCCTGATCAAAAATATTGGTGGCTTTGTTATGCTTCAGGGGATTTTAAAATTCGGTCAAGCTCGTAGAGATAATGTAAAGAGAGTAAGCCTGAGAGTAGACGAATCAGACATTACATTTGCTCTTCAGGTAAACACCTTTTTGTTGTAGTTTAACACACTGCTTTCGAAATGCAATTACTGACTCAGTCTCTAGTAAACACTTCCCTTAAATATAAAATCAACAGGGAATACGAACTTTTAGGAACTGTCTTCTGTGAGAAGAACGTCATCCCTACAAAGATGAACAATCTTGTGCACACAATAGCTGACTAAGTTGTGAAACAAGGATACAATACTTTTACTTTTATTAGAGTATTCCAATGTATTTGCTTACACTTGCAAATTGTACAGCCATGGATAGGAGTGTATTAGGTCAATCGTGTTGCTATATTATTTGTCTGTGGCATGGAGCCAGAGAACGATTAACTAAAGCAGGTACAAATATTAGTCAAGTACTTAACTTGTACCAATTATATGCCCATTTTATTAAGTTGTTATGGTTAGTGAACTAATGTCTCAGTAGCCTACTTTAAGCAGTTTGTAGGGTCTCTTAATAAATTTTACTCAATTGTTATCGTCTCGGTGTGGGAACAATGAGGAAAATCCAAAATGAGCTGTTGAGTTGCAGTGGGTCTAGTAGGATTTCCACAGTGAAAGTGGTTAGCTCTTTCCCTCAAGAGGTGGGGACGTGTCTCTTTTCGTTTTGTCTCCTAGTATAATTGCCGCCATGTTTTCATTTTGTATTGTTATTCTCTCTGACAAATGACGAACGTAATCAATAAACATTCAAAGCAAAGCATCACCGTTATCTAAGTATTTTAAGTGAGTTTTTAAACTAAGTAATGTTTAATATTTTAACACAGTTAAATAAAATTTTATATTTTTGAATGATCAATAATTTTTTTTTTTTGTAAAACAATGATCAATAAATTAATTAAATTTTGTTTATATCTCTAACTTCTTTTATATTTTTATTTATTCTTGAAGTACACTATATATCAGATATATTCTTCTATTAATTTCTCTGCTAGCATTGATTCGAAATATCTACACAATATTATGTTTTCAGATACCACTAAAGTAAATGAGTAATATATTCGTAAATCCATTCTATTAAAATAGAAGTACAAAATTAGATTAACCCTTAGTTGTTCACTATATTTACATTATCATGTCACTGAAGTATTAAATGAAGCTATATTTAAATACGATTGTCTTTTCTTAATTTAAATAATAGATTTAAACATTTAATGTTTTTTTCTATTTAAATAATAGATTTCCTTAACAAAATCTTAACCAAAATATATTTCCTTATATATTCCATACTAACATATTAAATATTTTTAATATTTATTAGTAATAAATAATAAAATAAAAAATCAAACATCATAATTAATTTATATAACATATAAATAAAATATATATTTTATATATTATTAGCATAATACTTCATATATAAGTCCAATTAGTTATAAATATAAGATTTGTTTATATGATATATTGTAATATAATGACGATTAAATCACAAAATATAACTATTTAAAAGTAATGAATAAAATCGTTGTGTTTTAAAATGTTATATTAAAAATTATGTAAAACATTTTAATATACAAATATATATAGTATACCATTATTACAGAGAAAAAAAATAAAGTGAAAAAAAATATTTATACGGTCACGGATCAAGCTCTAGAAATAAACAAAAACAGTGCAACATTATTTTTTTAACAAATTTATTTTAATAGAAATTATAGTTCCAAATATGGTTATATGTTTTATATATTTATAATTTTATTTTCTTTATTTTTGAGGGATGCTAAAATTTTTGAATTGGAAAAAATTATAATTCACTTCTATATTATTTTAATTAGGAAAAAAATTTATATCAAAATATTTTATTAAAATTTTCATTTTAATTTTTATTATAACTGTAAATTAATTTCTAATCTATATTTATATTTAAATATTACAAATACACCATTTAATATTAAAAGAAAAATTAAAAATATAAAATAAATACCCGCCCGACCGGTGGGTCAAGATCTAGTGGTAATTATAACGTAAACCCGTGACTGTTAACAATGAGGGATAAGTGCATAATGATTACTGGTGCATCGTGCGTAACGTGCAAGCCTTTTATAGCATTCAGTCGTCATGTTCCTTATTTGAACTAAGGCATCACCAAACCAAAAAGAAAAACACAAGAGATTGAGAGAGAGAAGAAAAATAGATGGAGAAGCAAGATATCATCTTCGTACCTTCTCCAGGCGCTGGCCATCTCCTTGTCTCCATTGAATTCGCCAAGTCTCTCATCAAACGTGACAACCGCATACACACCATCACCATCCTCCACTGGACACTCCCTTTCGTTCCTCAATCCAAAAACTCGGCTAAATCTCTTCTAGCTTCAGAGCCTCGAATCCGCCTCTTGTCCTTGCCTGAGATCCAAAACCCTCCGCCGTTGGAACTCTTCTTTGAAGCCTCCGAGGCTTACCTACTCGACTTCACCAAGAAAACAGTTCCTCTCGTCAGAGAAGCTCTCTCAGCTCTGGTTTCTCCTCCTGATGGAACCGATCCGGTCCGTATCGCCGGTTTGGTAATAGATTTCTTCTGTGTCCCGTTGATCGATGTCGGAAACGAGTTCAACCTTCCTTCTTACATTCTCCTCACGTGTAACGCTGGTTTCTTGGGTATGATGAAGTATCTCCCTGAGAGACACAGCCGAACACCCTCCGAGCTTGACCTGAGCTCCGGCGAGGAAGAACACTCCATTCCCGGTTACGTCTGCCCCGTGCCCACGAAGGTCATGCCGCCTGGTCAGTTCGTGAGAGAGTCGTACGAGGCTTGGGTCGAGATTGCAGCGAAGTTACCTGAAGCCAAAGGCATTTTGGTAAACTCCTTCACAAGTCTTGAGAAGAACGCTTTTGAGTACTTTGCTCGTCTTCATGAGAGCTATCCTCCGGTTTACCCGGTCGGACCGGTTCTTAGCTTAGAGGATCGTCCGTGTGCGAATCTAGATCCAGCTGATAAGGACAGGATCGTGAGCTGGCTAGACGAGAAGCCTGAGGCTTCAGTCGTGTACCTCTGCTTCGGAAGCTTCGGAGTCCACGGAGCATCGCAGATCAAGGAGATAGCTCGAGCTTTAGAGCTCTCCGGTCACAGGTTTCTTTGGTCAATTCGGACAAATCCGATGGAGAAAGCTTGTCCGTACGATCTGTTGCCTGAGGGGTTTAGAGATCGGACGGCGAGCAGAGGTTTGGTGTGCGGCTGGGCGCCGCAAGTGGAAGTGCTGTCTCATAAGGCTATAGGAGGGTTTGTGTCTCACTGCGGTTGGAACTCGGTGCTGGAGAGCTTGTGGTTCGGAGTTCCGATCGCCACGTGGCCGATGTACGCTGAGCAGCAGCTGAACGCGTTCACGATGGTGAAGGAGTTGGGTTTGGCCGTGGAGCTGCGTATGGATTACGTTGCTGCGAAGGGAGAGGTAGTGAAAGCTGAGGAGATCGCGGGGGCTATAAGGTCTCTGATGGACGGTGAGGATACGCCGAGGAAAAGAGTTAAGGAGATGGCGGAAGCGGCGAGGATGGCTGCCAAGGATGGTGGATCGTCGTTTGTTGCGGTTAAACGATTCATTGACGAGTTGATGGGCCGGGCTTTTTAGTACTGTTGTAATAACTAAACTACCCATAATGAGTCCAATGCGTTTTTCCTTAATACTTCCCTCGGTTTTTTAAAGATAGATGTTTTAGAAAAATAAATTGTTTCACAAAGATGTATTTTTAATGTTTCCTATACAAAAATTGCAAATTTCAATAAAATTGATTGAATTTATTGAAAGACTATTGGTTAAAATGCATTGGAATTTGATAATTTCTAAAAATGATGTATAGTTAATGTGTTTTCTTAATATGTGTGAAAACACCAAAACATACATCTTTAAAAAACAGAGGGAGTAATTAGTTTTCAGGTTTTCAGACAATGAGTTCTCAGACTGAAATTAAGCAGACAAAAGGTCCTTCAGTGATATCAAAACCAAAGGAGCTTAGCAGTTAGCACAATCAGAATCAAATAGTGTTCGCTTATTTAAGTTTGCATAACAACTTAGTTTACTTATACATTGACAACATTGTTTACTTAATGAACTTTGTGTGACAAGTTTGGTTCCAATGGAGAATGTGTCAAACGTGATCACCAAGAATATCTCTGATAAAATCTCCGGTGGCCACCATAGAGGATCCACCGTTGCTAACAGCTTTCCTCGCTGCTGTTGAAATATCTCTAACCTTCTTCCTGATAGGGTTCTCACCGTCCATCAAACATCTGATGGCTGTTGCAATTTCATCAGCGGACACAAGCTCTAGCGTCACCCTATCACCATCAGCGACGTAATCAAGTCTTATCTCCACGGCCAAGCCCAGCTCTTTCACCATCTCGAACGCGTTCAGCTGTTGCTCCGCATACATTGGCCACGTCGCGATCGGTACGCCGTACCAAAGACTCTCCTGTATAGAGTTCCACCCGCAGTGAGACACGAACCCACCGGTTGCCTTATGGGCCAAGATATCTATCTGTGGAGCCCAACTACACACGGTTCCACGGCCCATTGTTCGATCCACGAATCCTTCTGGAAGCGGCTCGTGGGGATCTCCGTCTCCCTCCATGTTTGTACGTATCGCCCAGATGAACCTGCATCCTACTAGCTCGAGCGCGTGAGCAATCTCTTTGATCTGAGGTGAACTGAACACTCCCATGCTCCCAAAACACAGGAACAAAACAGACGAGTCTGGTTGCTCGCCTAGCCATTTCATCATCTCTTCGTATTGGGCCGAAGCTAAGCCAGGATTTGTACGGCCAGTTAAGTTGAGAACCGGCCCAACAGGATACGCACGCGGGTAATCTCCACTTGAAAAATGTTCAACAGCATACGGCTCCACTTCCGAGAACGAGTTGACCAAAATACCCTTGGCTTGAGTCAACCGCTCGCCAATTTTGACCAGAGTTGCGTAAGAGAGTTTGTCAAACACACCAGGCGGCAGAACCTTGGCCGGAACTCGTTCCAAAAACGCCGGCACCGGCAACTCCTCATCCCCGGAGCTCTCTTTGAACTCCTCTGAAGAAACCAAATGGTGCCGTTCCGGTAGATACTGTAGAAACCCCAAGAAACCGAAATTTGAAGTCATGAAGATGTACGAAGGAAGGTTCACCTCGCGCCCGACGTCGATCAAGTCCACGCAGAAGAAATCAAGAATCAATCCTGCGACATGGTTTGAGTCTTCTTCTCCGGACGAGACCAAGTCTTGGATTGTTTGTCTGAGAAATGGTATGTTTTTAGCGACGAAGTCAATGATGTAAGTCTCGGAGGAAGTGTCGAGGAGCTTGATGGGAGGTGGGTCTTGGATCTCCGGGAGGCCGATGAGTCGGATCCCAGGCTCGGAGGATGTGAGCGAGGCCAAGGAAGCGTCTGCATGAGGAGCGTAAGGGAGCTTCATGGAGAGGATTGTGATCATCGAAATCCGACGGTCGAGATCTAGCAAACGCTTTCCGAATTCGATCGTTGACAAAAGATGGCCAGTCTCCGGAAGTGGGATGAAGATCAGCTCTGATTTCTTCATCTCTCTTAACTTTTCTCTTTTCTTTAGGGCTTTATTTTTGAAGAAAATGAAACACAATTGAGCTTTCTTTTGAGCTCTGCTATCAATGATATGTTAATGGCGTTCCATGTGGCTGCATAAAGTAGTAAAGAGTTACGACAAAAGTGGACCACAACAAGTTTCGGTCCGGTTGAGCCTACAAAATTGAAAAAAACAATTTAGCAAAACTATAGTTTAGTAAGTATCAGTTGTCCAGATTAATTTAATTCTGATCCTGTCGAAACTCAACAACTCATGGATGTGTCTATCGTGTAATTGAGTCAGATGTGATAAAGTAAAAATAAACAAAACAAACAAAAAGACGATTCACATGGAAAACACATCAACTTTTTATTCTGTTCGAACAAAACGTTTTTGCTTTTCGAAGAAGGAATAATTTGTTTATACCAATAGACTCTAGAAATTAAATTACTGTTTACTTCACTGAAAACTGTAATTATTTTTCTCATGCTTTAATATATGCTTGAGTGGGTCATTTCTATTTAGAAAATAGTTCACTGAACATACTGCATGTCTTCATAGATCATCGAAATCTAGACGCAACAGCCAAATTAGATTAGGAAAACAATCTTTCATGGAAACACCTTATAAATTTGTATTTTCACAAGCTATGTTGTACTTGTATAATGGAACACCTTTTATACTTGGTATTTTTAGTTGCTTTTTTTTTTTGGAACACCTATTTTTAGTTGCTTAGTATATAGTTTTTCCGACAAAAGACGCACGCATTGTTAATGACTTGGTATTTGGTTAGGTTTTGCTTTGACTTTTAGTCAAACGCAAAAGATATTTTTTTTCTTCTTGTAAGAAAGAAAAGTAGTTCGCCGACGGAAAAGAAAAGTCACCGGCTTCGTCGCTCTCGAAATTGTGTGGTATCCATTCTCCTTCCTCAAACTATATCCCTTCTCAACTCCCTTTGAAAAATCCGCCCATCTTTCGAGTCTAATAGTCACCGAAAAAAATGGCTTTCCGGCGAGGATTTGCCACCGTCACTCTCTTCCTCTACTTACTAGTCTCCTCCCACTCTCTCGATCTCAATCGTTCCCCCAAAAAACACAAGATCGAAGGACCGATCAAGACCATAGTCGTCGTAGTCATGGAGAATCGCTCCTTCGACCACATCCTCGGCTGGCTCAAACCAACCCGACCCGAGATCGACGGATTAACCGGCAAAGAGTCAAACCCCCTCAACGCCTCCGATCCAAACTCCGAAAAAATCTACGTATCAAACGACGCCGTTTTCGTCGACATGGATCCGGGCCACTCGTTCCAAGCCATCCGAGAGCAGATATTCGGATCCAACGACACCTCCGGCGACCCGAAAATGAACGGGTTCGCCCAGGAGGCGGAGAGCATGGAGCCCGGGATGGCAAAGAACGTCATGAGCGGGTTCAAACCCGGTGTACTACCGGTTTACACCGAGCTAGCTAACGAGTTCGGGATCTTCGACCGGTGGTTCGCTTCGGTTCCGACTTCCACTCAGCCGAACCGGTTCTACGTCCACTCTGCCACCTCCCACGGGTGCTCCAGCAACGTCAAGAAGGATCTCGTCAGAGGTTTCCCTCAGAAGACGATCTTTGATTCTTTGGAAGAGAGCGGGCTCAGCTTCGGGATCTATTACCAGAACATCCCGCCACCTTCTTCTTCAAGTCTCTCCGCAGGCTCAAACACCTCGTGAAGTTCCACAGCTACTCGCTTAAGTTCAAGCTCCACGCCAAGCTCGGGAAGCTTCCGAACTATTCGGTTATCGAACAGCGGTATTTCGACATCGATCTTTTTCCGGCGAACGATGATCATCCGTCGCATGACGTGGCGGCGGGGCAGAGGTTTGTCAAGGAAGTGTACGAGACGTTAAGGAGTAGTCCTCAGTGGGAGGAGATGGCTTTGCTTATTACTTATGATGAGCACGGTGGGTTTTATGATCACGTGCCCACGCCGGTTAAAGATGTGCCGAATCCTGATGGGATTATTGGACCGGGCCCGTTTTATTTCGGGTTTGATCGGTTGGGTGTTCGGGTTCCTACTTTCCTTATCTCTCCTTGGATCGAGAAGGGCACTGGTATGTGATGATATTTAAATGCTTTTCCTTTTGTAGCATAGGTTATAACAACTTTCATGTGTGTGTGAATCGTTTCGGTTTTGTTATAGTGATACATGAACCTGAGGGTCCTACACCACATTCACAGTACGAGCATTCTTCTATACCAGCAACTGTGAAGAAACTCTTCAACCTTAAATCTCACTTCCTTACCAAGAGAGATGCATGGGCTGGTACATTTGAGAAATACTTCTGTATCCGTGACTCTCTTCGCCAAGATTGTCCAGGTTTGTTTCATTCTCTTACCTAATCTTTCAGTCCATTACATGATTTTGAGTTTTTTGCACTGAAGGCTAACATAAGGTGATCACAAAACCAGAGTCATTACTAATGGACAGCTAAGTGATTTGGCTTATGTGTAGTTGCTCTAACCCATCCACTAAATCTTTTCTGTCTAAAAAAGTAAAAACCTTCTTTATGGAACAGAGCAATTACTATTAGTGATGAAACTAAGTAGGTAGGTATATTAATATTAATTCATGTCATGAAAATCAAAATTTGCTTCTTAATCAGGAATCAGAATTCTGACCATGGTTAGGGCTTTACTCCCCTAAAAGCTGTGGCCTGTGGGAATATAATTCTCTAATTTTCATTTCCTTTTTCTCACATGAACCAACACAGAGAAACTAGCAGAAGTTGAACGATCACTAAGGCCATGGGGAGCAAAAGAAGACGCAAAGCTCTCAGAGTTCCAGGTGGAGCTGATCCAGCTCGCTTCCCAGCTCGTTGGAGACCATCTGCTGAACTCATATCCAGACATTGGGAAGAACATGACAGTACGTGAAGGCAACAAATACGCAGAGGATGCTGTTGAGAAGTTTTTAGAAGCTGGTAAGGCTGCACTGAAAGCAGGAGCAGACGAGAACACCATAGTCACTATGAGGCCGTCTCTGACTACCAGGACCAGTCCCAGTGAAGGGACCAACAAGTATATTTAAAACTATTGAAAAAATCTACAAATAATGGAATGAATGATATGTAAATACATGTGGCCACCTCTATGTTCCCCACGTCACTTGGATACATTCTATGATGTGGGAAAAAAGGGTATATACTTACGTATGGTTATGTAATGGATCAAAAGACATGGTAACGTTATGTTGCTCTCCGGACCTCCATCTCCTTAGTAGGAATAAGATGGAGAGTTCTTGTATTTACTAATACATACTTATCCAAAATTAGATAACTAACCAGTTTATGGTTAGCATAAACGTCTTAATTATCAGAAACAACGCAAAAATCAAACAAGTTTTGCAAAACAATATGGCAATACAATTAATTTTCTTCTATATAAGTACATTTTTTCTCTTTTTATTGAGCACTAACTTACCAGTATTTTAGTCATTAACAATTTATCAAATAATATTGTAGTTCGAATTAAAATAGAAACAAACTGAGGAAAAAGTTAAAACTCCGCAACGAGCGGGGCACTGTATATCGAGAGAGAGAATTTGTAAGGCCAAGAAAGGAACTTAAACTTTTGCAGAAGAAAAGGAAGAGATGGGTCTTCGCATACGTCTTCGTCTCCCTCACAAAAGCTCTCCAAGAACACCTTCACATCTCCTTCTATGCGTTCTTGCTCTCTGCTTCTTCTCCTTCACCGCTCTTCTTCTCTACAAGGTCTTCTCTTTTTACCCTTTTTCACCATTATTCTTCTTCCCACTCAGCAATAATTCAATTACACATGTTTTTTTTTTTCATTTTATAGATCTGACAGAATCATTAAAATGTTACAGTTTTCTGTCATGGGAATATTTGTCTGAAGCTGACCTAACTCTAAATTAAGATTACTCGAAACTATGGTTTTGCTTTTCTAATCGTTTTCAATTGGTAGATCTGGATTTTGAGCTTAATTAGCAATTTTATATTTTTTATTGCTCTGTAATCTAAAAAAAAACACGTGCACTTCCCGTGATCTTGAGCAGGTTGACGACTTTGTAGCTCAGACAAAGACTCTCGCCGGACACAACTTGGAGCCGACACCGTGGCACATCTTCCCACGCAAATCTTTCAGCGAAGCCACCACTTACCGAATCCTCCAATGCTCCTACTTCTCATGCCCTCACAACTCCGTCCCTGATCCAAATACCACCCTCCCGTCGGATTCCGGGTCGGGTCGTCATCGAGCCCAGCAACAACAGCAATGCCCTGACGTTTTCAGGTAATGTCCGTCCCACTCAGAAAGTTTCAAACTTTAGGAGTAAAACCAACCATTTGATACCCGTGTGAAGTCAGGTGGATTCACCGAGACTTGGAGCCATGGGCAAAGACGGGGGTGACTAAAGACCACGTGGAGAAAGGCAAAGCAAAACGCTGCGTTCAGAGTGGTGATACTGTCGGGGAAGCTATACGTGGATCTTCTTTACTACGCTTGCGTGCAGAGCAGGATGATGTTCACCGTTTGGGGGATTCTGCAGCTGCTCAGCAAGTATCCAGGGATGGTTCCTGACGTCGACATGATGTTTGATTGCATGGACAAACCCATCATCAACCGGACAGAACACCAGTCGTTCCCACCCCCTCTTTTTCGATACTGTACTAATGAAGCTCATCTGGACATTCCTTTTCCTGATTGGTCTTTCTGGGGATGGTACATTCATATCTCATTCTCTGTTGTTGTTTTTTTTTACTCGAAAACTCTTGTCTGAATATATGTTGTTTTGATAAAAAAAAGGTCGGAGACAAATCTAAGGCCGTGGGAGAAGAGTTTAGGGATATAAAGAAAGGGTCTAAGAGAAGGAGCTGGGATAGCAAACAACCTAGAGCTTTGGAAAGGGAACCTGATGTTTGTGTCGCCTATAAGAATGGAGTTGATGAAATGCAACCATTCAAGGGTTATGGGGAGCACAGATTATGCGCCAGGTAAAGGCCTTCCCTCAGTTCCTCCTAGTCAGATAGTTTTAGTCTCTGATCTGTGTGTGTTTTATAAATACAGAACTGGGCAGAAGAGGCAAAAGGTGGGTTTGAAAAGTCTAAGTCTTAAACTTCCAATCAATGCAATCACCGGTAAGTCTTTAGAGTAAAACAAGTTCGACTTTTGAGGGGATTCGAGAAAGATCTAATCTGGTTGTGATTCTTTGTATCATAAAGGTACAAAATATATGCAGAGGGTTACGCGTGGTCAGTATCTCTAAAGTATATCATGTCATGTGGTTCCATGACACTCATAATCTCACCGGAGTATGAAGATTTCTTCAGCAGAGGCCTTCTTCCCAAGGAAAACTACTGGCTGTCTCTCCCACTGATCTATGTCGGTCCATCAAATTCGCTGTGGACTGGGGCAATGCCAACCCCCTCTGATGTAATGTGTATTATTCTAACACTTCCTCATCCATTTTATCGACTCATGTGTTCCTAAGGCGTTCTTCCTTTTTGACAGGCTGAAACAATAGGAAAAAGAGGGACAGGGTTACATGGAAAGCATTAGCATGAACCGGGTGTATGACTACATGTTTCATCTCATCACAGAGTACTCAAAGCTTCAGAAGTTCAAACGGTGAAGCCTCCTTCAGCTAAAGAGGTCTGTGAAGGATCATTGCTTTGCTTTGCAGAGCAAAAAGAGCGGGATCTACTTGAAAAATCAAGAGCTGTACCTTCTCTGGACCGACCATGTAAACTTCCAGATGCAGATAGGGATAGGCTTGAGAGGTGGATCCAACGGAAGAAGCAAACAATCGAAGATGTTAGAAAACATGGAGATGACAAGAACAGACAGGGGCTCTAGATAATTTGAGTTTTCAGAAACATAAGTTTTGTTTGATCCTTTTTTTCCTCTGCATACGTGTGTTATCATTATCAGCTGTAGCACGAGATGATACTTGATTTATAGAATAAAAAACCATAACCTGTCATCTCTCAAAAGTAACACACACGAGAAGTAAAATACAATTACTAATCCCTTGGTGTCTGAGGGATTCAAGTAACGTATTGTCCACTTTTGGTAACATCCTATTATTTTAAAATCTTGATAGACCAAAACCTCAGAATGAAAACTAGACCAGCTAGTTAGGCCAAAGATTTAGAAAGCAGAAGAGAGTGGAACAAATCTCACTCAGCTGCATTGTCATACTCATCATCATCGTCAACCACTTCATACTCGAAATCTTGGTCTCTGTTCTCCATGGTTTTCCAAATGTGAATGCCTTGGTACCCATTGTTGTGAAGGGCATCAGCCCAAATGCACGGGCCGTCTTGATCTCTCTAGCAATCTTTCTTTGTGCCTTTGCACTGATGCCAGTCTGTGCACGAGATAATTAAAATAAAAATAAAATGAAGATTCCATCATTAAGTGGATTGGCAAAAAACGTTATCAACGTATCGTATAAACAAAGTAAAGTAGAATAAAAAAGGGAGAAGCATCCAAAATTGACCTGCTTCCTCTTAACAAGGATCCCAGCTTCGGTGATGAACTGTGCAAGGAATCGAACATTCTGCCCAACAAAAAACAAAGTTCATTATGTGTAAATACAAAAAAAAATAACAGAAGCTCCCAGATGTAAACTTTACATATGTAACAAAACTAAACTCACCCTGAAATCAGCTTTCTTCAGAACTTCCTCGGTGGTTATCTCCGCCTTGTTGTTCTGTCTAGGTTTTTGCATCTGCTTTCTATAACCTAAATC
>NW_026616084.1:0-30764 GCF_000801105.2 Raphanus sativus
TTTCGAAGCAATCACAAAATAAATCTGTAAACCTAATCAACTCACGAAATCCCATCACGGTTTGATTGTAATCGAGATCACTTCTCGCTGCAACACATACATCATATTAGCTTCATTGTTTCAAAACTAAAGGTACGTAATTTGTTTTTTCATTTGATCACATTGGATTTGACGCAAAAAAATAATCAAAAAGTGAGTTTTGTTAATCTGTACGTTGGCGTTTCGATTCAGATGGAGATTGGTTTGGAGCCAAAGGATGCAGTTGATTGGTCTTATAGAGGCGAAGGAGCTGTTAATTTGGTTCTCGCTTACACTGGATCCTCTCCCTCTTTTGTTAGTCTCTTCATTGTTTTTCTTCATTTCAATATTTTGAATCCGTTCTTGATTTGATCATCTTTGGATTAGAAAAAGTTAATTAACATTTATATTCTACATTGTTTTCTTTTCGTTTGTGTTATGTGTGAAGCTGGGAAAGATGATGAGAATACAGAAAATGCCAAATGATGGGAAAGAAGATAATGGAAACACAAGTGGAAATGGTCTCACGTCTCATGAAAAGGTTATATGGGGAGAGTGCAAGGAAGTTGTTTCTTGCCAGAACAAGGAGATTGTGGAGTTTTTGTTTGTCAAACATGTCATGAGACCTTTGTTGGGTCATAAACATGTCAATCCTGGAGTATGTTTCCTTCTCTCTTGTCATCATGATATGGATTATTTTTGTTTTGTATTTGGAATGTTTAAAATCGTTTTGCTTTGTCTCTAGAGGTCTTCTTACTGCAATTGTTTTTTCTTGTAGATGCGTCTTCTTGTAGCAAAGGAGTTTCTTGAGTCTGTTGAGAACATTGTGACATCTCAGCGACCTTCTTGGCGTGCTGATGCAGCCTGTGTGGATACTAACCGCAATTCCGTTCTTCTGATGGATGATTTGACACTTTTCGCCCACGGTAATTCATTTTGTTCGTGTTATTTTGGGGGTTATAGATATATGTCACGTTATTTATATTTTCTGCTTTCAGGTCGTGTTGAGGATAAACCATGCTTAAGTGTTGAAATAAAGGTGTTCATGATCATTACATTACATTACATGTGCTTTTCTTCTTTCTTCTTCTTTCGGCTAGCGATTGAATGCTTTTCTTGGCTAATATACATTGCATGTTTGCTCTGATTAAGTAGCCAAAATGTGGATTCCTTCCTTCTTCAAGTTTCATAGCACAAGAAAATGTTATCAAGAAGGGTAAAACTCGTTTTGAGATGCACCAAGTTCTGAAGCTTCAAGAAAATGAGGTACTTCTCTAAAACTATTCAAAAACATAAATGTATATTCTCCTAAAGAAAGTTAATTTAATATTGTTTCAATCACGTTTTAGAGAATGTACGGACCTATTGGTACTTCTCTAAAACTTTTTTTTTTGGTCCATAACTTCGCAAGTCATTCGAAACAAAAACTCTTTACAACCCAACTTATGAACCTAACACGTTAGAAGTTGTGTTGCAGATCTCAGAGATCAGTGAATATGATCCTTTGGACCTATTCTCTGGATCAAAAGATAGAATACACAAAGCAATAAGAGCACTATACGCAACTCCTCAGAACAACTTCCGCGTGTTCTTGAACGGCTCTCTCGTATTTGGAGGCTTAGGTGGTGGCACATGCAAGACAACCTCAAAGGTTGAACAAGACTTTGAGCATATACTCAAAGATATCATCAAGACCAAAGATGGTCCACGTGCAAATCATTTCATAGAGCTTGTTGCAGAAACCGTTTACACCTCTGGGGTTCTAGATCATCTTCTGGATGTTCAAAAGCTAGACAAGTATAACATCGAAGGAGCGATTCACGTGTACTATGACCTTATTAACCAGCCATGCAAAGTGTGCAAAGAGTTGGAGAAGAGTACAAAGTCATCAGCAAGTCAATTTAGCTCCATGCATTTGATTCCGATGGATGAGAAAGTGAATGTTTTGAAGGAGTTCTTGATATCTGCCACTGCAAAAGATTGCAGTGTAATGATAAGCTTTAGATCAACAAATGATGTGATCTCAAGGTCCTCTTCTCATAGTAATCTGCATCTTGAATCAGCAAAGCAAGAATTCGATTACAAGGTAATCTTTTTAGCTGCTATACTTTATACAAATGGTAACATGAGGAATAATTACGGCACGGTTATACTAATAACAAAAATGTATAAATATATATTTATATGTAGAGCTTTTTGTTACTGTTTATTACGGAGCAAGTATGGTTTCTTTGTTGCCATTCGGACCCTAATCTTTTGGCTTTGTTGGATTGCTTCTTATACACTGAGCTCTTATGTTGGCAGGTACATTTCATTGATCTTGATATGAGACCACTGAAGAAAATGGAAGTCTATTATGAACTAGACAAGAAGATCATGAAGACATACTTGGAGATGATGAAAAAGAAAGAAGCATTATTGGGAGGAGAGAGGAGAGCTCAGCGTCAGTGCTTCTAAAAACTATAAATAAAAGTTGATGAGATGAAAACCTTTTCATTATCTCATAGAATATGCTTACAAAAATTCATGATTGGGTAGTAAGTCACATTCAGTTTGCTTAGTCTTCATCAATTTTTGAAACCTGCAAAGATCTCTCACAACAACAATCTCTCCACAAGTTTAACTTACATATGAAGAGCCTTCTTTTACAAATGTTTACGTTCAAATATACACCTTTTATTCATTTATCTCAAGAAAAAACAAAAACATCAATGAGGACGATGATGTTCTAATGGAGAGAATCAATCACTCTACATCTCCATACATGCCTAGCTAAAACCATTTTGAGGTTGACTCTTCTTTATTTTGCTTCCTAAACTTAGTTTAACTGCCTTCTCGTGGACGAGCTGCCCAAAGAGAACTTAAAGCACGAAGCCTGTGGAAGTACTCTCCTAAAGCAAGCAAGCCTCTAGCAGCTTGTCTTGTCGTCAGAATCTTACTCATCTGCTGCAGACTCTGCTTCCTCAGATGATCCGCCTGGTTCACAAAACCCTCCAACGACTGAAAGCTCTCCATGGCTGAAGCCATCTGAGCTCCTTGATTCACAGACTCAACAACCCCTACGTTCTCGACCAAACCTTGCTGAAGCTTATCCAAGCCTTGAGAGAGCGCCTCCTCTGCTTGCTGAGACGACTGCTGGAGGTTTCTCACCTCCAAGAGCTGCTGATCTGTTAAAGGCTCGATGTACGGCATCACAACATTCAACAGCTCGGATGGTCGGAAACCTCCAATCCACTGGAAGAAACGTTCGGTCGAAGTTCTCCACATTCCGGATATCAAGAAGAACACGTCGGCCTTGGCTGCATCAGCTTTCATGCGGAAGAGACTCGCGTAGTGGTTCAAGCAAACGTCGACGAGCATTTTGAGCTCGACGTCGCTTATATGCGCTCCGAGCGCCGTTCGAATCTCGCCCACTCTCTTACTCTGTTCTTCCAGCCAGTGTTTGTATTCCATCTCGAACGCGGCGATCCCTGTGTTCACGGTCCCTGCTGGTCCAAGATAAGTAGCATCATCTGAGGGGTTGCGTACGCATAGTCCCTGCTGCCTAGCTCTCACGAGTTCCTGCTCGAGCTGTGATAGCTTTAGCCTGCTTTCTTCTAACTGTTGGACATGTGCCTGAAGACAGAGACATAAGTCTTTATTAACTTCATTACCACAAAGAAAGAATCCAACGAAGGGGAGACGTTTCTTACTTTCTTTCTCAAACGACTTTTGCGAGCAGCCTCTCTGTTCTGAGCTAATCTCCGTTTCGTCTGTGCATACAGAACGAAACAACAACAATAATTAATGTCACCACGCCGTGTCTCTCCCCTAAAACAAATACTCTCTATCTTGTTTTACCTTATCATCGATATGAACTTCGTCCTGATCATTGTTACTAGAAGGTTCTGCTTCAATAGAGTTATTATACAAAGAGGTATAGTTCCCCTGCGCATTATTTTTAACCGCTAATTAAACAAAAAGAAGAAGTAACTAGTCTAAAACATGAATTAGGTAAGAATCTGACCTTATTGTTAACATCTGCTTCTGTTCTAGCAGCAGCATCCACCTCATGGACTGTGGAAGAAGTCTGATTGTTGTTGTCGTTGTTACTAGTTATAGTGTTGAAAGTGTTTTCCCAACCAGACAACTGTTGGAACGGTTCGTACATCCCCATGTCTCTAAATGGTACAGCTTGTGTATTAGTAGAAGATGAAGAGCTCATCATCTGTCAAAAAAGAAAAAGAATTATAACAAGCTCAAGGGCACACGCACAAGTTAGAAGAAAGCTCTTCACCAGTTTATATTAACTTTTAAGCAACGATCAGACCAAACTCATCAAAAGATTTGAGTCTTGTAATAAAACTTAACGGAATAATAAAAGCAATACCCATAATTAGAAACTTGACCAAAAACCAAAACAAACGTAGAAAGAGACGCAAATACTTACAAAAAAGTTCTGTAAGCAACCAGGACCAACCATTGATAATAATTCATCACGGAGTCGAGAGACGAACAGTGAATCTCCGGTTTGAAACGTGTTCTCTAGAGAGCAGAGATTTGATGATGACGACACTTTGGTCAAAACTTAGAGGTGAAGGCGTATACACACATCATTGAAAGGAGGAAAAAAATAAAAAAAGCAAAAGATATCTCTTTTTTTTCTTCTCTTTGGTTTGAATAGTTCATGGCGTAGAATATAATAGTAGTAATAATAAGCAAGTTGAAGAAGTAAACGAGCGATGAACGACAAAAGCACGACCGTGAGCAAAAACAAATCGAGAGTTCAGAAGAAAAGTCTATTAACATGCGCCGATGATATGTCTAAAAATACGCTCTAGCTGACGTCACTCACACCGGTGATGAGGTGGATTCTTATCGTCGGCCGACACGTCACTGCTCGTGGGAATATTCCTAATCGGCTCCACAGTTTCGTGAATTATTCTGTATTTTTCTTTAAATTGTTATAACATATAGAATAATCTGAATCACAGAGACATATATTTTTTTTTGTATTCCTATTCAATATTCGTTCCTATTTATTAAGAGGAAAGATGCTCAACAGATAACAGATAACAATTGGCGTATAATTACTCCCTCCATTTCTAAATGTAAAATTTTAAGAGAATTTTCGATGATTCAAAAAATATAAGATATTTTCAATAGTTTATGTAATTTTTTGACTTTTTTAAAATTATTTTATAGTTAATTAATTTAATTTTAATTTATTTTTTTATTGATATTTTCTAGACAACTTTCTTAATAGAAGAGTTTTCATCCAAAATATTTTACTTATTAAAGCGGATGGAATATATTATAGGACAAAATTAAGTAGATTTATATTTTTTAGTTATTTTGAAAAAGATATGTCAGAAAGTCTTTTAGGCGATAAGACTTTTTATTTCTTTCTACAAATTAGGTCGCATTTTGTGGACTACAACACAAAGTGTGCAACATTAATGCTTTATTAAATTGTTTATTTACACTCTCATGTGAAGGGGTCTCTCATGTTAATGCAGTGTCACCTTTTAAGTACCCACTCCTTGGCTTAGTGAGAAATAATTGGGCCTTTAATGACCTACCCAACTCTAAGAGATAACATTTTAAATTTAATCTTTTTTTTTTGCCTAATCAACGATTCATTCTTTAACACCACTTTGACTAATAAAATCTGTGTTTCGACAGAGACAAGCATGCCTTTTCTTTACGCAGTATACTTTTGTTTTGCTCTAATAAAGACTCATATATACTTTTCAATCCTTTTAATAAAATTTATTTTCCTCATAATAAGATTCATTATTCATATTGGTTGATGACATGATAAAGGCAAAATAACGAAACTAAGTGAATATGTTTCTTCTAGAATAAAGTTTTCCTTACCTTTACTGTAACACTAGATGATATCCGCGCCATGCGCGGAGTGAGTTTTTTAAAATATGTTGTATTGAAATATTACAATTAGAATGCATCTTGTTATCAAGATTTTTTTTTACATTTGATTTGGGGTGGACATTCGGATACCATTTGGTTCAGTTTAGTTTGGTCCGGTTCAATTATATTTCGACTTTTTGTGAGTTCGATCCGGTTCGGATATGCGGGTTCGGTTTAGATTTGGACTCAGATAACTCATTTTATTTTTTAAAAAAATAAAATTCGTATATACTTTAAATTTCTCAAAATATAAAAATAAAAAATTATTTATAACATATAAATGTGTATAATGCAAGCTAAAATACTTAAACTTAACATAAAATTTGGTTAGCTTCAATATTCGGATAAGAAATCAATAGATATTTGAAGTATTGGTATTTTGAATATCATTTAACTATTTTAATCATGTATTTTTAACTATTTGTAAATATTTTCAAGTATTTTGGACAACTTAATAACATTTTATATATTTTTAATATTCTTTTAGATATTAAATTCTAAAAAAAATTAATATATTTAAGTATATAAATCTAGTTTCGATATATTCGATATCCGAAATATTTCGTTTCGGATCATGTTCTGTTCTAAAAAATATCATCTTAATAACATCTTACAATTTTTGGTAATTTATAGACGTTTTTAAAAATTTAAAATATAACATATATGAAAAAATTATTTTTTTTAAATATGTTTAAGTGATTTTTTTAATATTAATTAAAATAAAATGTAGAGGATACAAATTTTTTTATCAAATATTTTGATTTGTAATCATTAATTATCATATATACGTTAATCATATTAGGTAATTTCGTAGCTTTTATTTAAGGAAATAAAGTTACGTAGCTTTTATTTAAGGAAAAAATTTAAGATTACTAATTAATATGATAATTAGTTTAATAAAAAGTATAATATATATTTATATGGACCAACATTTTTTTCTAAAGATTTCTGAAAATCATCCTAGTGATGACACGTGGCTACAAAACATGTTGTAATGTTCCAGGATTAATATATAGGGGATAATTCTTAAGTTGTTAAACTTGCAACGCCTTCAAATATAACTGGAAGACGAAAAAATATATAGTATAATTGGAAAAACTGATGGCTATGTGTGAAGCTACTTGAATGAAGGCCTGCGGCATATTTAGAGAAAAAGTTGATTGATAAGATCCGTTGGATATGGAGTGGTATTATGCCAACTTGTGGACAACAACTTTTAATATTCCTGTCGTCTTATAAGTTTATAGAATCGGTTCCAGTATTGACCACTTCTACGTAACAAAAGATAAGAGTAGAATAAACTAAGAATCTTTGATCTTCTCAAAGGTCCGGGGAGACTGATCATCGCCAAATAAAAGAAGAAGCAATTGTGATTTAGTCTCAGAGCCCTTTTTTCTTGTACATCTCAGAGCCTTCTATAACATATCCATCGTCATGGAAATGCTAGAGAGTTCTGAGATCACATCGAAAGAGAAAACAAACTGGAACTAGTATAGAAGAAAGAATAATTGCAAAAAAAGAAGAAGAAAAGAGTAATTGCATTCTATGTATACCGATAACTCGATGAGTGCTATATTTGCGGAAATGGAAATGGACTTTTAGGGTTAAGCGGTAGATCATGTGGGGTTCTACGGTTACTTGGGCTTTTACGCAGCCCAAGCCCATTAGAGCGGATTTATTTTTCCCGCCATTCACCAATAGAGCGGTTGCGGTTGCGGATGCGAGAATTTGCGGTTTTAAGCGTTTTATAGAATTTTGTATAATTGGCATAACGTTTAAAAATTATTGCGTTTTCGGGATATTTGTGACTGGTTGATTATGAGATATTGCATCGGTTTAATAATAAATTACTAATATAAATATATTACAACATCATAAAAATATAAAAAACATATTTTTGCGATAAAATAAAATAATTATTAATATAATATGATGTTTAGTTATTTAATTTTTTAATTAGTTCAAAGTTATAATTTTAATTAAAAAATTTGAAGATTTATATTTTAAATTTTAAAAGAATATCTTGTTTCGTTTTATATATGTGTATATCTTTATATATGTATGTATATTATTTTTAAAAAATTATACCGAATAGCTAGTTAAAGTTTTTATAAAACAAATTATGATATTGTTTGTGAATTTAAATTAATATATAAAATGTATATATATATTTTAATATTTCCATTTTTAACCTTTTTAATTTTAATTTTAATTTTTAAATATTTAGAAAAAATTATATTTTTTAGCCACTCGCAACTGCAAACGCTAGCTGGAACCAGCTTTTGATTTTTAAGAGGTTTGAAACGATTTATAACGGTTTGTGTGATTATTTTGAAATGATGTCAACCGTTACCAACCGCAAAAACTGTGTTTGCGGATAGTAGCGGGAAACCAGTCGAACCCTTACCTAGGATTCTTTGATTCCAGCAATCACAGAAAAAAAAAAGCTTTAACAAAGAAAAACAAAGACATTAAAAAATATTAGTCCTCCATAATTATTTTTTCTTTGTTATTCATGTAAAATTGGGTAAATTTTAATTAATGTAATACATTTGTAATCCTTTCTCAAAAAAAAAGTTTGTAATTTACCATCCTATATCTTTCTCCATTGTTGAACGAGAAATTTCATACTATAACACTAAATTATTTTATCATAAATATAATATACAAAAATAAAAATGACCTATATTTTATTAAAAATATAAATAAATACATATATTCACAAGGTTAACTAAGTTAGATTTCAGAGGTAAAATTTTCTTTCTCGAGAGAAGAATAAGGTTTATGATTTAAAAATAAATAAATTAATATTTAAAATAAAATAAAATTTTCATAATAGTTTTCAGATTTAAAAATAAAATTTTGGAAAATCAAAAGAAAAATATAGAAAACGAATTAAAAATGTTTTATTCAAAAAAATTTAAAATATTTTTAATTTAAATAATTATTTATGTTTATATATCTATAAAATAAGGATAGAATGGTCTTTTAATCTGTTGTTTAATTTTTTGTCATTTTCTTTTTTATGTTGTCTTTTTTAATGAACAAAAAAACTTATATTGATTTTGGTCAAGAATCTCAAGATGTATGCTTTATTAGTATATGAGCCTGATGGCATTGAGGATTTAGTCATCAGACGAATCAACTCTCGTCTCCTGTTGCTTTTCAAAAATATTGCGACTTTCAAGTTTCAACAAAAACATTTTCACGCTTCCTAAATGAATCGTACCGTGCAATAAAAATGTAGAAGTTAGATCAACCAAGTTTGGCGAGAACTGCACTCCCTTTCTTTAGCAATTTATATTAATAATAAATCAAACTCCTTAGTCACGTGTTTAAATCACCACCAAGGCATAACCCATTGCTAACACTTAAAAATAGTATAAACTGAACCTTTGTTTATCCAACTTAGATAGTTATAGATGATAAAACAAGATCATATAGTTACTATCTCGGTTAAGTCAATATAACACGCCTCTTTTCTTGCTGATCTTTTTGAGGTTGACAAACCTGTTCACATGAATCCTTCCATCCCACATTGGAAATATGGAGTTTGGACATATGATAAGCTAGATATGGCCAAGTCACTATATGATAAACTATAGTTAGAACTTTAAAAACATTATTAGTAGCTTTAAACATTATAAACGTAACTTTTAAAACATGTTAACATTTTTTTTCAAATACAAATATACATGATGTCAAGAAAAAAAACGAAGTATTTACGTATTAAAAATATAAAGTAACATGTTTAACCAGATAAATGATTTGTCACAAACATGCTTTGAATACTCCACTCCACCAAGTTCACACAATCCATTCTAACTGAATTTCAAAACAAATTCATAACTCCTCCTCATACGTAGCCTATTTCAAACACAATCCATAACTATATATTACAGGAAACTTTTTTTTTTTTTTTTATATTACAGGAAACTTATGTTATGTATTTTTATAATATCCTTTCATAAATTAGGGAAAACTTCAGAGACGACAGGTAGTTGAAAAAGGATTACAAAATAGTTTAATCCGACGATAATGATGATCACATGGCACGACCTCTACACGGTGCTCACGGCGGTGATACCACTCTACGTAGCCATGATCCTCGCTTACGGCTCCGTCCATTGGTGGAAAATCTTCTCACCGGACCAATGCTCGGGAATCAACCGCTTCGTCGCCATATTCGCCGTCCCTCTCCTCTCCTTCCACTTCATCTCCACCACCAACCCTTACGCCATGAACCTACGTTTCATCGCCGCCGACACTCTCCAGAAACTAATCATCCTCACTCTCCTAACCCTATGGGCTAACTTCACCCGCTCAGGTAGTCTCGAGTGGACCATCACCATCTTCTCCCTCTCCACGCTTCCCAACACGCTCGTGATGGGTATCCCTCTGTTGAACGCCATGTACGGAGAGTACTCAGGCTCGCTCGTGGTCCAGGTGGTCGTTCTCCAGTGTGTAGTCTGGGACACGGTTCTCCTCTTCTTGTTCGAGTATAGAGGAGCTAAGATTCTGATCACGGAGCAGTTCCCGGAGACGGCGGCTTGTATAGTCTCTTTCAAAGTCAAGTCCGACGTCGTTTCGTTGGACGGGAACGACGTACTTGAAACGGACGCTGAGATAGGAGGTGATGGGAAGTTACACGTCACGGTGAGGAAGTCAAACGCTTCCCGGCCGGAGATCTTTGTGCAGTTCAAGTATGACTCCACGTCCGTCGAATATCACTGGAGCTGAGATTTACAGTCTTGACACGACTCCAAGAGGTTCCAACTTTAATCACTCGGACTTATGTTCAGTTATGGGGTTTTCCGGTGGCCGTCTCTCAAACTTTGGTCAGTCGTCTAGGGGACAAACTCCTAGGCCTTCAAACTTCGAGGTGAGTTGTGGTATGGCTTCGTCCCATGGGTTAGGGTATGACCCGGGTAGTACTTCCGGGTCATACTCAAACCTGAATGCGGAGTTCTCCTCCTCAATCGCTAATAAAACCGTTAGAGGAAATTACCATCATACTGGAGGAAAGTCAAATAACCATGATGCTAAGGAGCTCTACATGTCCGTATGGGGTTCCAACGGGTCACCCGTTTCGGATAAAGCTGATATTAGAGCTAATGAAAAAGCCGGAGGATCCGACCAGGGAGCAAAAGAGATCCGAATGATAGTCCCTGATCCTCCTCAAAACGCAGAAACTAAAGGTTTTTTTTTTCTTATATAACTTTCTATAGAACTATATTGACACAAAATCTTAAACGAAGTTGCTTATAGCGACAGCTACTGGTCCGAGAAATATAGACTTTGGCAGCGAAGAAGAGTCCGAGAGAGTGAAGAGTCGGTGCAACTCCATGGCGGAGCTAAACCCTAGAGAAGCGGCGGAAACTGGACAAGTAAACCATATGCCTCCAGCGATTGTGTTGACTAGGTTGATACTGATAATGGTGTGGAGGAAACTGATCAGGAACCCAAACACTTACTCCAGTCTCATTGGTCTCATATGGGCTCTCGTTGCTTTCCGGTAAGTAACTAAATAACCAATAATGAATCAAATACCTAACTATAAATATTATTATGGGATTACAAACGGGTTTGTGATGATTGTATAATGATGAAATATGTAAGCTGGAACGTGGAAACGCCTAAAATCATTCAGCAATCAATTTCAATCCTCTCTGATACTGGCCTTGGTATGGCAATGTTCAGTTTGGGTGAGTCCCATCTTCTTCACTTGGTATGCAAGATGTTGCATTTTTTTTGGTTGATAGTAAAAAATAGTTTGTTATTTTATTTTTATTTTTTTGGGGTGGTATCCACGTAGGGTCAACGACGAGACGTCACATTGCATAAGTAGTCGTTGTATTACATAGCTCGTGTTATTGATTGTTGTCGTGGTCCCCGATACTAACTGGAAGTTAACTGGAGTTTTCATGACATTCACATTTACGTGTATGCTATCATCATTTATTGGATTTATATTGCAATTACATGATGTATCCTATCATCATTTATTGGATTAGCAGATTGCATTTACATGATATATCCTATCATCATTTATTGTGTGTTGAACGGAAATTTATTAATTGGTTGCACAAATGGTCTAGGGTTGTTCATGGCATTGCAACCTAAATTAATCGCTTGTGGAAACTCTACGGCGACTTTTGCAATGGCGGCGAGGTTCTTGATAGGACCAGCAGTGATGGCCGTTGCTGCCATGGCTATTGGATTACGTGGTGATCTATTACGTGTGGCCATAGTTCAAGTAAATATATTTGAAATAATTTTTGCTAATTTCATTATAGTAAACCACTAAACGAGTTTATGTGGTACCGCTTTGTAGGCTGCATTGCCTCAAGGAATCGTGCCATTCGTGTTTGCAAAAGAATATAATGTTCATCCGGCAATCTTAAGTACAGGGTAAGTATTTTATATTGAATAAAAAGAAACTTTTTATGCCCATAATTAATAATGTTGATATTGCAGGGTAATGTTTGGAATGCTTATTGCACTACCAATCGCACTTGCTTACTACATTTTACTTGGGCTCGGAGCTCTGTAATGGATAGGTTTTGCTTCAGAAAAACAAGAGAATTCCAAATTTCCAAATTTAGTTGAATAAAACTAGAGAATGTAACACGAGGTTCAATAAAGTTAGTGACCAAGATTTGATTTGAGGATCAAAACGCTCTTTTCTTTCCAATATTTTCCTAGAGATTAGAAGAGGATGACAATGATAGAGACAAGAAGCGCAAAACAAGGGCAACAAGACAAAACAACCAACAAAAGAAAAAGCGTCTGATGATGTATCTGATTTTGCATTTTTACTTTCTGATCAATTAGGTAGTCATTGAGGCAGTGCTAAAATGTTGGAGTTCTTTGTTACCGAGTGTGTAGGTTGTTTTTGCAGAAAGTGTGGTTTTGTATGCTATCATTTCTCATCTTGTATTCATTGTTCCTAGAGAAGACGATTTGAACTACGACTATCGGTTCTACTTAACATTTTCTATTGACATGACCGATTAGACAGCGATAGCATGTTAGGCAACCTACAGCCACCGGCCCACCTGAAAAGTAGTTTAGTAGCAAGAAAATAATGAAGAATATCAATCTGAAATATGAAAAAACGAGGTTGTAGTTGTAGTTTATTGATTTTCTTATAATATCACTTTATTGTTGACAAAAACAAATCACATAATTTGCAAAGACTAGGGAATTTTTTTTGAAGTCAACTTATAAATAGTATCAGAGGGAAAAACAAATCAACCATCGAACCTTCACATGAAACTCAACCATTTTGCCAATCGAGTCACTTCAGACTGTTACTAATTTTCTTGGAGTCTCCGGGATTACTATATATTAATGTATTCTATCCGTTTTAGAAAATACATGTTGATTGCATGTACTGAATCTATATGTTCGAAGTTACAGAAATTTTTAAATGATGCACTTATAATTAAAATTTAACATGTTTTTAATGTATAAATTTTTTAAAACATGCATTTGGAAAAACACAAAGAATATATTAATTACGTTGAGTCTCAGACCACTACTCATTATTTTGCGGTGAAGAAAGGACCAACACACTAATTAAACCCTATGGAATTTTTTTTTTCTGAATCCTATCGATTAATAACCTGCGAGGAGAAAAAAAATCATATAGGTTAGATACTTGCATTCTGATCCATCTGAATTTTGTATTTCATTTTGTATTCAATTTTCGTAAGATAAAGACAATCCCTATCTTCCGGCTGAAATAGAAACATATAATGATAGGGAAACATAGGACAGATAATTGGTTCAGCACTGTATAAGTTTTGAATATTGTCGTTGAGTGAATGATCGTGGGGTTCCGTATAACATGCGAATTTATGTATGTATTGAATTAGATGCCGAAGTAGAAGGGAACATTCTCAACGCTCATCTTAACCTTCCAGAGAACGAAAATGTCTTGCAACGAATAATCAACAATAACAGATTAAACCAGCCATTGACAACAGTAACTTTTACGCAATCTTAGAGCACCAGCAACGGTAATCTCATAGCTCCAATACCAAAGTTAGTTTTTTTATATTATTTTATTATTTTTATTTCTTTTCAGTTTTCTGAAAAGAAAAAAAAAAAAGGAGTCAATCGCGGGTCTCCACGCGGCGATGAGACCCGCGCACAGTGATGAACTCAGCAATGAAACAATCCTTAGCAAAGGATTTTAAGAGGTTTTGATGGCACACAATCCAAAAATCGTAGGATCCATATCATTTTATAATAACTTTTTTGTGCTAAGGATTGTTGTTTTCTTATCATTGCAGGTGGTCTTAGGACCAACATCCCTCGCACAAAACCTGTAGTGAACTCCGTGACCAGCAGTTTTAATACCAATTATAATTTATAAATGATAGTAGTAGTAGTCTTTATTTCTGCTATTATCGAAAATGCCTTTGGGAATCAGAAATAGTCAGCAAACAAAACGGATGGAAGGGAATTGAATTAATAATATGGGTTGGTATTAAAAATATACCGATCATCCGTTTTTTTTTTGTGAATAAAATTTGTCCTTGAACAAGTAATATTTTTTGCATTTCTTTTTGAGTGAAGTTTGCATGCGTTTCTAACATAGAAAGAAATGGACCTCTTTTCAAAAAAGAAAGAAAAGAAATGGACCTAGATGAAGAAAACAACGTTGTCAATGACTCAATGTCATTACTTTGAAGTACTAATTAATCCATCTCGTTGTACCTAGTACTTACCTCCGGAGAAAATTCTGTGTGGATCACAAAGAGTGGTCGAGAGTGCAGAAAACTCTCTAACTCCCACGTTTTATTCAATTAACGATAACATTGCCATTTGCATGCTTTTGCATTTTCTCGTATGCATTTATTTCATAAGTAACCAATATCATTGTCCCGTTACCCGTATCCTAAAAATAACGTGCAGACATGTGATATACGGGTAAAAGTAGAAATAATAATAACAACTAACAAGCTATCCACAAAAAAACTTCAGATTTAGAGTCACTCCCTCTTTGATAATAGATGAAGTTTTACCTCTCTACACACATATTAAGAAATTTTTTAAAATTTTTTTTTTTTTTGAAAGTATAATTTTAAACTAATTTATTTAATTATAAATAAAATAGTAATAACTAATAACACATTAATTAACTACATAATTTTTGATAAATGAAAGTAAAAATTATTTAGATATTTGAAAACATCATCTATTATAAAACAACAACAATCAGCTATATTAAAACGAAGGAAGTATTAATTTTCCAACTGTATTTTTCAATAAATGTCATGATTTTCCCTTGATAATTTTTTTGGGGATTTAATTTAGCACTATACTTGGTTCATTGTTTGTCTTCGAACAAAATATAGAGATTATTATTGAACTTTTTATTGCACTTCAACAAGAGGAAAAGCTGGTAGAACAGTACATCTCACTCATAACTAGAGAAGTAAAGTTGGATAAATAAATGGTTATAGAAAAGTTGATAATAAAAATGATTATGATTCAGAAGGAATGGTGGTATGCTCGTGTGCGTGGCTGCATTATCACGTGGTACACCACCACAATAATTAGGAATAATCGATATTCTAGTACCAGTATGTCCTACATCATTCTATTTGGAAAAGTATTTTTAGGAAAGAAATAGAAAAGAGAATTGACAGGTTATACTGCGATGGTGTCTGTCGGGAAAACCACGGACCACCGGTTCGAGGTCTCCGCCAAGTGAAACGGTTTAAGTTGTGCCGTTTTAAATTGGGCTTTCTTTTTAATCGTAAAGTTTGTAATCATTGTTGGGCCTTGTAAGTGTTTCGAACCGATACCCATGTAATCTGCCCAGTTGGGCTTCGTCAACAAAGATGATTATCGACATATGTTTTGAGAAAGTATATTACGATGAATATGCTGACTGTTACAAAAACATTTGCAACTCGAATGCTTTTCTTGACCAGTAAGTACAAATATTTACCCTGCAATCTCTAATTTGTCGCTATGTTTCAAAACCGACTTAAAAATGGGATGAAGTATCGCACAAGCCAAGATAAAACAAAACACATCCTTCGTTTTAAGTGATCGGAAACAAACCCTAACTAACTCCGTTAAATCCCAATTTTTCACGGCGTGACGATGAAGAGAATCGTGAGGATATCGTTCACCGACGCGGAAGCCACCGATTCCTCCAGCAGCGAAGAAGACGAACGGAACAACACCGCCGAATCGCCGTCGCGTCGTCGCCGAGGGAAGAGGTTCGTCAACGAGATCGTCATCGACCCGTCCGATTCATCGGCCAATAAGAACAATCGCGATCGCGGCAAGACGCGGTTCAAGATCAGGATCCCGGCGAGGGTTAATAACAAGAAGAAGGGGGAGAAGTTCCGAGGGGTGAGGCAGAGACCGTGGGGGAAATGGGCGGCGGAGATCAGGTGCGGCAAATCTCGCGACGGACGGCCTCTTCGAATCTGGCTAGGGACGTTCGAGACGGCGGAGGAAGCTGCTTTGGCGTATGATAAGGCGGCGGTTCAGCTGATTGGGCCCGACGCGGTGACTAATTTCGGTTGTTCTAAGGCGGTGGTGAAGGAAGGTTCGGAAGCTGGCACCTCCGCGGGAGGGGCATGATCGTCTTTTGTAAATTGATAATCATTTCTTTTTTCTTTTTTTTTTTAACTTCAAAAGTTGTGTGTTGTGAATAAAAGTCATCATAACATGTGTGCAGTTATTTTTAATTTCTCATTCCAGATTCTTGGTTTATGTTAACTGTACATTGTGAATCTGGTTTTTGTGTTTCTTCATTGTGCAGATTTGGGATAACTGTTTGCTTGAATTTTTCATGTTTATTGTGGATTTGATTGATTTATAAAGTCTTTTTTTTCTTCTTTTGGATCGAAATTGAGACAACGAATGGCCAAGTTCATAACTACACACATCTAATTCTCGCCTTGTTTAGTCTCCAGTTTCCTCTTGATTTTTTTACAGCAGAAGCAAGCACTGCTGTTATTATGGTGAATCTGCTTGGTTGGTCACTCGAACCTTTTTTTGAATCCGAATTGGCTGGACGCAGCTTTACCCATATCAGACCGAAGCTGCTAAGCCAGGTCATCACAGTGAATAGCCTCACAAGACCATCACAACGCACTGATCACAGTATATGTTACAATCATCACTTACTTAATCCAAATAGCTTTAACTAGTACTGGTGGAGGCCCGATTACACGTCAGCTGATAAACAGATTTAAAGTCACAAATGCCCATGTGAAGAGGTGATTTAGCGGTTTTTTTTATCAGTTGTTTAAAAAGGGAGTTTTAGACAAAATCCAAACCCCGGATAAGGAAATTGGGTTACGATTAAACCGGATCGGTTAGGAGAACAATTGAGATAACGCCACATCGTCAGAACACACACTCCCTCCCATCGGCTAATGCTCCATTTGAGTGTATCTCCAACCACGTCTACGTATAATATCTATATACGCGCGCTCTGCGAGTTTAAAAGAACGGATGATGCAAGAAGGGTGTTGCTTGGTATGGAAGCTCCTGATGTTGTGTCTTACAAACACTCTCTGATGAATGGATACGTCAAGATAGGGGAGGATTAGAGGAGGCTTTTCTCTTGTGTGGTGAGTTGATAGTAAGGAACATCAGTCCCAGTGTTGTGACTTACAATACTCTAATGGATGGTCTTTGCGAGTCAGGGGATTTGGATTCTGCTCTGCGTTATCTGTGATAGACTGTAAAGCCAGCTACTTATTCAGGGGAAACACACAGCTCTGAGCTATGGCCGGAATCGATCATTTGTTGTTGAAAACTCGTTACTTTACATAGAACTCATTCTTACCTGCAAGTATGACATTATTATTATATACACAGTTAGAGGCAAGGAAGAATAGGACATAATGGGTGTTTGCAAGGAAGTTCGCACCGGGTGAAAGAAGATTCCTTTTGTAATTGTTTAATTCTTTTGAAAACAGTTTTTGAGAAAAAGAGAGAGTGTGTGAAACACATGTAACTTCATTGTAGGACATTTTTGGGAAGAAAGCTAAAGTGAATCTGCTTCTCTCTAGACTTTGAAGCATGTTTTAGGTTCAAACAGTAGAATGAGTGTTGTGGAATATTTCCAACTCAATTCCATTTCTAACTCAAGAAATAAAGTTTGAAATAAAAGAATATTCTAACCATTTTTTATTTTCTATTTTGTAGTGGAATAGAAAATTTGTTTACTTTATAAATGGAAAGATGAGTCTAATAACTCGAAACACAAGTATGACATCCTCCATTAAAAGATGGGTCTAATAAGTAGTTGATGAGTTCAAGTTAATACTAGAAATAGCAATCTACGAAGAACTCTACGACCATTGGACAAACCAAATCCGTGGCTAACTGATAGCTTCATAACAACATAGACATACAACAACAACTCAAAGGTGACGAAACCAACAACTAAGAGAGAATTAATTCCAATCAAAAGCTCTATCCACAACTAAAACATAGTTTTGTAACCGGAAAGAAAGAAGTAAAACCCCAAACAAATGAAGGTAAGTCTAAACCCAAAAGACATTTCAAACCAATTTCTTTATGTACTGTATGATATTTTTTGAAAAGTAACCAGAAACATCAACTTATTTCTTAAAATTCATCCTTATCCATATGTCATTGAAATCTTTTTTCTTCTTATGATTCGTGAAATATTTTTATATAAAAAATATACCGCACCGCACTGTAACTAATAACAGAAATATATATATATATATATTTATGTATTTAGATGTTTTTGTTACTCGAATCTAATTATTTATTTTGTTTTTTTCTTCTCTTTATCCATTGTATCACCAAAATTTTATTTCTTCCAATAATTCCATTTTTAAGATCACTTTCTTAACCTATTTATCCTCTTTAAATTTTTACCTTCACACACACATATATATATATATATATTTTTTTTTTCTAATAAAATTGTGAAACTGTGACCCACCAAAAAAAACCAACATCTCCTCTTACAAAGAAAAACCCAAACAAATGAAGATAAGTCTAAAAAAACATTTTAAATCATGCTAGAAAAAACACATCAAAAACTCATAGATCAACCCAAAAACTCATAGTTCAACAAAAACACAGATCAAACTAAAACTATTTTCTTTACGTATAGTGTGATATCTTTTGAAAAGTAACTGGAAACATCATTTTTCTTTCACAAATTCATCATTATCTATAGTGTCATGGAATTTTTTTTTCCTTCATATTGTGACTGCTGAAACTTTTTTATATACATACACTTTCATTGTTTATATTTTATTTTTTTTCTTTAGATGCTCCATTTTTATCTACCGTGTCACCAAAATTTAATTCTTTCCGATCTATTTTTTTCGTTAATCCAGTTTTTATCTTTAGACGCTCCATCTTTATCTACCGTGTCACCGAAATCTTATTAGTTCCAATAATTCCATTTATTTTAGATTACCTTCTAAACATATGTATCCTCTTCAAAATTCTCATTTTGAGTTTTTACCATTATATATGTTCTTTTACCTTCACATAATTTTTCTTTTCTATTACAATTGTGAAACCCTAACCCACAAAACAAACCAACATCTCCCCTTTTTCAAAAAAAAAAAAAACGTAAAACCCTAGAAATGACCTCCTCTGACATGAATTCCAATTTAAACCGCCTTAGATCCATGGCTCTCGGCTCCTCATCCAAACAACCCGACCCTCCTCATCAGCAGGAACCGAGAGCCTCCCCAGAAACCCTCAACGCGAGATTGAAACTCCGGAGAACACCCAACGAAGAGCACGAGCCGGAGCACTATGAGGATCTGCAGCTCGGCTTCAACCCTTCTCTGTTCAGGTCCCTCGAGCGGTTCTTGCCCGAGAATCTCCTCGGTTCCACACGCATCGAGAAGGCTCGTGCCATGAGTGACCTTCTCCTCCGTTACTCGCCTGAAAGTGAACGAATACGGGTACAAAGTTTCGACCTTTTACTTAATTAAAAAGATAAAAAGTTACGACCTTTTTTTTTCTCTCTTGCTCTGTTTCTTGTTTCTTGAATTTGTAAAACCCATTTCGTTTTTATTTTTTTTGGGGAACAGGTTCAGAAGCATAGAGAGTACAGACAGAACATATTGTCTTCTTACCAGGTAAAAAACTGATTGTCTTCTTGTCTTGTCTTAATTGTGTGATTGTCTCGTTTAATCCTCTGTTTTTTTTTTTTTTTTTTTTAAACAGCGTCTACATGAGGAGCTCTATACACTTGACCCAGCTAGCTTCTTCGTCCCTTCGTTTCTCAACGCCGTTAGCAACACATCGGAGGAGAATTTCAAAAGCGTGATTGCTCGTGTAGCTCCTGGGATCTACACTTTCGATATGTTTAAGCCAGAGTTTTGCCAAATGTTAATAGCAGAGGTTTTGACTTCTTTTTATGTGTGTGTGTTGTGTTGTTTGTCTTTTCTCTGTCTGATTCTAAAACTATATATATATATATATATATTTTTATTCTCAGGTTGAGAATATGGAGAAATGGTTCCATTATTCGAAATCCTCAATGATGAGACCAACCACTATAAACAAATTCGGTGTTGTTCTCGATGATTTTGGCCTTGACGCCATGCTCCAGAAGTTGCTTGACGACTTCATAAGTCCTATATCTCAAGGTTATATATATATTTTGGGGGATTTGTTTGCATTGATGTATGTATGTATATGCTTCATGGGGTTTGGTTTTGTTTCTTCTGTCAGGTTTGTTCCCGGAAGTGTGTGGAACCGGTTTAGATTCTCACCATGGCTATGCTATTGAGTATGGAAAGTATAGGGACACTGATCTTGGTAAGTACTACTGGGAGAGGCGTCGGGTTTGATTTTTGGAGTGGTGGTGAGAAAATTTAAAACTTTTGATTGTTTTTTTTAGGGTTCCATGTGGATGATTCAGAGGTTACTTTGAATGTCTGTTTGGGTAATCAGTTTGCCGGTGGGGAGCTGTACTTTCGAGGTGTGAGGTGTGATAACCATGTGAATTCCGAAATCAAGGTACTAGTGAAAACCAACCCAATCAAGCAAGTTGTTGTTGTTGTTGTGCCATTTAGTAGCTATCATCACTAGTGAGATTGATTCTTAGTTTATTTTTTTTATTTTTTTTATTACTGTAGGAAAATTATGACTACTCACAGGTACCTGGTCAAGCCGTTCTTCATCATGGACGTCACCGGCATGGTGCTAGAGCTATAACTGCTGGACGCCTAGTGAACTTGGTTATGTGGTGTAGAAGGTAAAAAAGCCTTTTCACAATGATTTTTCCAATCAAATGTTTTATTAACCATCTCAAAAAGTGGTAAAAAGTTTTGTTCATGGGAATTTTCCATTGTCTTTCTCTCTTTATGCATAGCTCAACTTTTCGAGAGGCAAAGAGATACCAAAAAGATTCCTCAAGCTGGTGCGGAGGATGCAAACTTGAAAAACACAATAGGCAGCAAGCAGCAATTAAGGCTACTGTAGAGGTATATGTAATGCTACGAGCAATTGTTTTCCTTTTCCTCATGTGGTTGTTGTTGTTTTTGCAGGTGCTGAAGAGGAGAGGTGCAGAGAAGGCGCATGTTGAGCTCAGTTCAAAATCAACTGCACACTAAGATAAACTGGGATATGTCAGGAGAATCCATTTTCTTTGTATTATTTTCATTGGGCTATGTATGTGTAGAGGCAGTTGAAGTACCCTTTGTTTTAAAGGGTATAGTATTTTCTTTCATTTGTCCTAAAGAAAAAAAACAAATTCATTAGAGGGGAAGATTAGTTAAGTGATTATCAGCATTGTGTAACCGTAAAGACTTAGATGTAAAACACCCTTTGCTCTCTTTTATGCCCACTTCTTGGCTTGAGTAAAAAAAAAAACACTCTTGGTTAAACAAAAACTGATATGACCAGCTACGCCTTTTAGATTTGCTGGCATCTAATAGACCCAGCATTCTAAGGCAACCACTGGTAATTTTTTGATGCCTTACATACTTCTTTGAGCCACTCAAGTCAGTTAGACTTGTCTTTAGCTTGATACAATTTGTTATTTACCTCTGCAAATAGTTTCACCAATGAAGCTGAGAATTTTGAGCAAGGCAAGAGTAGTCTGCTGGCTCACTTCCGGCCTTCACAGGAAAAAAAAGTTTTATGTTCTCAATGTTTCTTGACAGTGTCTGAGATACTGAACCATGAACTTTCACCCGCGCTTTATACTTAGGCTGTATTTTACTTTAAATATAAGCTGAGAGTCACTCTCTATCTCTACCTGCACCAACATTATGGTTCACCTTTTATAGTTGTAGGGGTTTGCAGTTGCGTGTTTGTTTAGTCAAAATATACAGAGTTGTTTAAATCCTCTAATGATGTGTGTTTTCTTCCAGGAGGAGCCTCCACTCGCTAAGATAACTCGGGATAGTGCCAAGATAACTGTGGAGCAGGTGCATGGACTAATGTTACATACATTTTTTACTCATCCATCAAAAATGTGCAGTTTATCAAATATATCTTGTTCAATCAGTCCGAAAAAACTCCCAGCGACCCGTCAGATCCAGGGCCGATGAATATTACATCGTGGAAGTTGGTGTTTCTTTTGTTTTTGATCTTGCGCAATTGCAAATGGTTTGATTTTTAGTAGCATTCGTTTAGTTGTAGACTTGGAAAATATAATATAATTATTGCAGTAGCTATTATTGATTGATTTGCTTTTATAAGTATCTCTAAGTAGTGGTGTTTTTCCTTTTCGTGTTTTGTCTTTGAATATTGTCTTGTCTCAATGGATGAGTCTGTTGAGGCAACAAACGATGGAGATGAAGAGGAATTGTATGTTTGGGGAATACGTCGGAGACTCGACTGAATCACATTTAGAAACGGCCACGTGCCTGCCAAGGAGAGAAAGAGCATACATTAGAAGACAGAAGAAAAAAGAGGCAGACGGTACGCCGGAGTCAACTAAGACGAGAATCGTCTCTTTCTAGGTGAAATAAAATAGAGTTTTTTTAGGTTTTTTTTTTTCACTTTTCTGCACTATGTAAGTTTTTTCTACTGAATATGTTTTAAATTAATTTGTTTTTAGAAAAATATAACTGTGTAATTAGAAGGTTAGAATGGGGTTAACATTAATATTCTAAGTGGACAAGAATATGATTGTAAAGGGACAATAGGTGAGTTTTTTTGTTCTTTTTTCTTGGCAAAATTCACTTTCAAATATATCTACTCTATTAAAATAGGTACTAAATATCTAATTTGCAAAAAAAAAAATAGTTGGACCATTTTATTAGTTACTTAACAGATAAAATAAAACAAGTATCTACACTATTAATACAAAATGTCTATTTTTAAAAGTTAAAAAATCTTCCTTAAAAGGTGCCAAAAATATTTTAGTTACTTTTAGATTCTGTCAAATTCTAATTCAACTAAAATATATTGTATTATATTATCTATACTAATATTATAAACCATTATTTGAATAATGTTTCATATACAAATGTAAATAAGACCAGGTCTACTAATATTTGACATAAACTAACAATATAAACATGTCATTTTGTAATCTTAGATTTACAAATGTAAATGCAAACTATATATATATATATATATTTTAATAATCCAGGTTTTCGGAGGGAACTTGACTAAGTATCTTGGAGGATCATCTTTTTCATCCCATTTAAATTGATGGTGGTAAACAGAATTTAAACCCGAATCCGTATTGGAACCAAATTTTTCTCAAGACCATTGGTCGTCTTCGTTTGGTTTGCAAACTATGTATAAATTTAAACTATAATGAAATAATTTAAATTTTACATATTTTCAACTAATTCCACTTAATTGAACATAATATAGATAATAGACAATATAGCTCATTTGTAATTTTGAAAATACTATATTTGCATTATAGTTAACTACACTTTTCTCTAATCAGAATTTTTCGGAATACTCATCCAAATTTTTAATTTGAATGCATTTTTTATTTTAAAAGCTTCTAAATAATACTACTTGATTTCTCTAAATCAGTATAAACTAATTTTCAAAGTAGCTAAAAAAAATTTTCAAAGTAGCTATATACCAAATGCATATCTTTTCTACCTTCTAAACTAGATCCACGGTATCTGATTTCAGCAAGAAATTTTATAACTAATTTATCACATATAAAAAAATATTATTATAAAATTATAATACTACATATTACATGAGACACATATTTTATTACAACCTGAAATGATAACTTGGCTGAAAAGACAAAAAAAAATCAAACTTTATACAAGTTAATTAGTTTTACGGAAAAAATAAAAGAAAGAAAATTACGCTAAATAACATTTTTACCATATTGAACAGACCTACCATATTAAACAGGCCGACCATCTACCAACAAGTTTCATAGGTCCTTTTCCATCTCTCTTCAGGTAAATTCCATCACTTTTAGTTTTAGCAATCCATATGCGTAACCCATTTTTACATGGAGGTGTCGGAGCTGATAATTCTACTATCAATGGATAATTAAACTGTCCTTTAAACAGAAAACAACTCTATTTTGGAACGTTCGCTTCGTCACGATATACATATTTTTCATTAAATTTTAAAGTTCCATTTAAAGGAGAATGACGACCTTTTGTATACTTATCACATATATATCCCAAAATCTGGAATTTGGTAATACATCCATTTTTGATGTGACACATTTAGTGACTAATTTACGCCCGCAAGATCTCAGTTTTATTTTTACCAGAGTAGCTGCTACCATCATTACTTTCTCTCATCCTCCTATCCGTAAACCAACTTATGATCTTAAAAGATACAACACCCGACGTTTACTTTTTTTTTTATCAAACAGCTAAGTACATAGACTTTCTTCTTTAAAGAATCAAATATAGTATACATAAATATACATGAGACTCATATCTTATTACAATAATCTGGTGTATATGTATAGCTTCTAATACCAAGCTCGAAAGATAACTTGGCTGAAATGACAAGAAGAAAAAAACTCAAGTTTCATAAACATTAATTAGTTTTAAGGGAAAACAGAAGGAAAAAAAAATCACATTAATCGCCACCATTGTTTTGCCATCGACCAACTAGTTTCATAGGTTTTTTTCCATTTCTCTCAAAATAAATTCCATCGTTTTTAGCAATCCATGAGCGCAATCCATTTTTACATGGAGGTGTCGGAGCTGATAATTCTACTACCAATGGATAAATATAAAGTCCTTTAAGCAGAATACAATTCCATTTTGGAACGTTCGCTCCGTCACGATTTACATATTTTTCATTAAATTTTAAGGTTCCATTTATAGGAAAAGTACGACCTTCTTTATACTTATCACACATATATCCCAGATTCTGACCAGAACCGAGTTTGTTTTGAACTTCTATCATGCCTATGTTGCAATTTTTTGTTGGTGGTAGCGCCTCACTCAATCCAGCATACATAGCAGTAACGGATACAAAAAATATAAGATTCTTCATCATTTTTTTAAACCAAAAAAATATTTTTGAATTAGTATGAATCTGAGAACATCAAAGATGTAGTATTTAAACAGAAGTTACAGAACAAATTAAATGGCAAACATGTTTTTTCGCTTAATCACAAAGTAGCTTTAATGGATTTATCTAAATTTATAAAAACATATATAAACCAATTATTTATGTGGCCTGAAGAGAGTTCAATTGTTGAAAAGCAAGGCTGAACAATAAATATCAAACAATGTAAATTAGAGAATCTATATATATAAAGTAGATTTTTCTGGCTGCTCCTTCCGCCACGTCACCTAGGAGAGATGGGCAAAACGCGCCACGTCAGCACTTCTCTTTAACGATCAACAATTTGACTTCTCTGTTTTTGTTTGGGTTAATAATTTGGTAGTTCATTGGGCCAATTCAGTAATTATCCATGTCAGACCCATATAATATTAGAGTTTATTCTGTGTCGACCTCAATCGAGGTCGCTCCTCTTTCATCACTCTTCGTCTCCTACAAACTCATAGGTAACCGTTTGAAGCTCTCTGTAAGGTCGTCCGTTTCTGTAATACATTTCTTTAGTTCTCATCATTTATTTCGAACCCACTACTAATCCCACTCTATCTGAATTAAATATCGTAATTATCATCAAAGGTAACCGTTTGAAGCTCTCTGTATAAATGGCTTCCTTCTCTGCGATGAATAGCCACAATTCTACGAGATCCCTAAGAAAAACTTCATCAAGCTTCGATTCCAGTAATGACTACTTTTTGCATGCTTCTTCGATTTTGGGAGGCTCCGAACGTCAAGAAAGGGGGAGAACTGATGAGTGTCAACATACTCTTCCTGGATAAGACGGTAACTCTGATGATTTTATGTTTCTTATGACTGTTGCGTACGGATTATGTGTTATTTTTGGTGTCTTCGTCATATACATATATGTCCATCTGTTACTCAGTTTTTACGTCTTCTACGTTTCTTATAGGCGCTTGATGTGAAAAGAGGGTGAGCTCACCTTTCCAGCTTCTTGATGTTGTCTGTGTGATAAGCTTCTACAATCGTTTTAACTCACACTCATAACAAGCACTCTCTTATTGGTTTTGTTCACCTCTCTTCCAAGGTTCGTCCATCCCTGGAACACATTCAATCACCTTCGTTACTAGCATTAACCAATTTGCGGTAGGTTGCCCTCCGTTCCAAGAAAAAGATTGTCAGTGATAGTTTTTACCGTGCACTGTATCTAAACTTATACTTCCCTGCCATGAATTCTTCCAAGGCAAGCTAAATTTTAAAGCTTCTGCTTTCCTATGTTTCCGTCACGTCGTTTTACTTTTAGTTCATCACTGTCTTATTAGAATTTGGTGGATTGCAGAGTTGGTCTTACAGTGTTGGCGTATACTCCTTTAGTGATCTTGATTAGTAACGTAACACATAAAGAGTGACAGTGTCAAATCACTGTAATGATTATTTGCGTGTTATCTCTAAATTAAGATTAATCCTCCTATACATTAAAAGAGAAGTCAATTTAGTGATTTTTGCTTAGGTGGCATTCATAGAGAGCTTCTAAGATTAATTCTCTTAATCTTATTGGTTGAATTTTTGATAATTTCTTTTTCATTTATTTTTTATAATCGACCAAACATTACCAAATTTGAATCCATATAATTAATACGGTCTTATTAATATATTATATTTGATCGACACAAACATTACCAAATTTGAATCCATATAATTAATACGGTCTTAACAATGACATACTTTATGGACAAGGCATTCATTTTAGAAATTTGGAAAGCTTATCAAATATAGAAATTATAGAAAGATTAATAATATTTTATTTCTTACTTTTAATATTTATAAACTATAAAATATAATGAACGGAATTTTATATAAGATAATTATAATAGTTTTATACTCTACTTGATGAATTTTATTCGAATATAATATATAATAATGATTTTAAATATTAAAAAAATCCAAAAATGTTTATTAACATTATTTTTAAATTATTATCGTTGTTTAAAGAATAAATTTATCAGAATCCTTATACATTAAAAGAGAAGTCACTTTAGTGATTTTTGCTTAGGTGGCATTCATAGAGAGCTTCTTAAGATTAATTCTCTTAATCTTATTGGTTGAATTTTGATAATTTCTTTTTCATTTATTTTTATAATCGACCAAACATTACCAAATTGAATCCATATAATTAATACGGTCTTATTAATATAGTATATTTGATCGACACAAACATTACCAAATTTGAATCCATATAATTAATACGGTCTTAACAATGACATACTTTATGGACAAGGCATTCATATTAGAAATTTGGAAAGCTTCTCAAATATAGAAATTATAGAAAGATTAATAATATTTTATTTCTTACTTTTAATATTTATAAACTATAAAATATAATGAACGAAATTTTATATAAGATAATTATAATAGTTTTATACTCTACTTGATGAATTGTATTCGAATATAATTATATAATAATGATTTTAAATATTAAAAAATCCAAAAATGTTTATTAACATTATTTTTAAATTATTTATCGTTGTTTAAAGAATAAATTTATCAGAATTTTAAAATAATTTACAGAATGTTATAAATTATTTATAAAAAATAAATTTACTATATATTGATTGAGAAGTCACATAAGTGATTTTTATTACGTGTCGACATAAATGAACTCTTAATTATTATAATTTTATTGGCCGATTATTTTTAATTTTATTTATTATAATCCTTCTATATATTAAAAGAAAGTACATTTGCCAGCTGGCACTCTCACAGCCTTTCTCATAAGAATTCTATCGATTCTATTGGTTGATTTTTTAGAATTTCTTTTTGATTTTTTTTCCATCGACACTACTAAAAAGGGAAGCCCTCTAAATACTTACCTTATTTTGTAATTTCGATATATCATTTAATTCATCGATCCCACTATAATAGAAAAGTACCATCGAATACTAATTGTAAGGAAAAAATAAATTAATGACCAATTAACATCACTTTTCAAATGACTTACATAATATTATTTATAACTATTATGGTAATTAATTGTCGAAAGTATGATATAAAGCCATTTTATTAATTCAAATAAATATTTTAGATTCCAAATGGTTTACATAATATTATTAATAACTATTTATGGTAACTAATTGTTGAAAATATGGTAATAAAGTCATTTTAATCAATTCAAATAAATATTTTGGTTTATTATTTTATGTAGTCTATAGATATATAAGAATATAAAGTCATTTTATAAATCAAATAATTTATTTTAATTCATTGATCCCCCTTAAAGGAAAGTAACATTGAATACTAATTGAAAAGGAAAAAATAATTTAATCCCCCTATTAACATTACTCGCGCAAAAATATTAGTTAATACATGTAATAATTAGTTTCCTTATTACAAATGGGAAGAATTCTGTTGATCTTATTGATTGATTTTTTAGAATTTATTTTTCGATTTATTTTAATCATCGACACTACTAAAAACGAAATCACTTTAATACTTAACTTTTGTGTTTTCTCGATTCAAAGAACATCTTTTTGCGATCATTTCTCTGTTTAACTCATTAAAATACTCACAAATATTTTAGATCTCAGAGAAACAAAAATTAATTGACAAGATATTTTCTCTACTAAAATCATGCATTTTAAAACTTAATATTTATGGCGAGACTTGTCAACCAAAATCTTGTGCAATCTATTCACGAGATATTCTCTTAGCTTTATCAACAAGATATTCCAAAATAATATACGTTATAAATATAAGATTTATTGAGAATTTATTTAAAAATTCTACTTCTTAGCTTATCATGCAAGCTAAATCAATGAGAAACGTCCACCAATTTACTATAAATAAGACATCCACAGTAGAAGAAACGAAATCATTGAACTTTGTATCTGAACTTTTAATTGTTAATAATGTTCTGAATTTTTTTTTCTTCTTATTTTAGAACATTAAGCTTTTATATTTCATGAGAGCTGATTTTTCTTTTGGTTTATATGCAGATACCCTATTATGACGATTTATCCACTGAAGCTATATATCGATTTGATTGTACACCTCTTGATAATATCATTCGATAACATCTTTGTTCCTCAATCTGGTAAAAAATTTACTCAATTTGATAACATCTCTCAGTTTATCATTTCAATAGCATCTTTTTGTGTTGCGAATACTTTTTTTTTATTAGTAGAATATATATTGTTTAGAATTATAAGCTTATATACACATATTGTTTTTTGATTTGGCTGATTGTGATTTTGTTTTATATTTTTCAGAGATGATTTGACGGAAGTGTTCATATTCAGACCTCTAAGAGTTCACCATTCCGGTCCTGCAAAAGATGTGCGCTTAGAAGGTATTTTTTCTCTATTGTACATCAAAATTGGATAATCACATTATAATTTTAAATTAGTAGGATGGTATTTTCTCTACTGAAATAATATTCTTATTTCCTAATCTCATGCTTTAATATTTAAACTGTAAGGGTTAAGATTTTTTAATTAAATCATTAGTGTAAACTATTCCCGATATATTCTCTTTTTATTTTTAAAATGTAATTTTAATAACAACTAGAGCTTGACCCGTGCGTCCGCACGGGTTGTTATTTTCATTTTTTATATAATGAATATTATTTAAATGTTTATTGGTTTTATATTTTAAATATTTATAATTTAAATATTTTATAAATACAACAAAGAAAATAGTGAGCCGTGCCCGCTACTACACTTTTGACAAAATATTGACCTATTGATATGTTTGAATAATATTTTTTTTAAAACATGAAATTATTTTTCAAATGTAATAAAAAATTTAAATATTTTGATCAGATATGTTATATACGGTGAGATTTAGATACATTAGAAAAAATATTTGTTATAAACATTAAACATTGTTATACAAAGATATTTAAATTTTCTTGTTGAAAATAATTTATAGTAACTGAATGATTAAACGTATATGTTAGAAATTTTTGAAATATATATAATCTTAAGTGAGATTAAATTTATTAAAAATAATTTCACTTACAAATATTTCATATTGTTCTATAAGTTGTTTAAAGATATTTAATTCTTAGCATATATAACTTTTATTGTTCAAAATAATTAATGGTAGTCAAACATATATTTTAGGAATATTCATAATATTGTTTAATATCTAATTTAAACTTGATTTTTGTTCAAAATAATTAATGGTAACATTATCCAAGTTTTAATATATAGTTAAAATCGATATTAATTTGAATATCCCTAAAAATTAGTTAATTGGTTTAGGAAATATATTAAATACGAAAAATTAAGTTAAGTTGATTTAGGAAAATAGTTTAATAAATAGGAAAAAAATGATTCCTTAAAGATAGATTCATTTAATTA
>NW_026616085.1:0-30721 GCF_000801105.2 Raphanus sativus
AAATTGTAGGTAACAATCCGCGATGTGCATAGAATGAAATAATTTATTAAATTATTTATTGATGTTATATTAAAATATTGCTGTATAGCTTTTTTGGGGATATACATTTACATATCCGTTAGGATTCAGTTGTTCTATTTGGATTTTGGGTTTTTAGAGTTAAAAATTTAAATTATATTCATATTTTTATATTTTGGTTTAGATTTGGTTTGAATTATTGTGGGTCCAGTTCGGATTCGAGTTTGGATACATATTAATTATATATTTATTTAACAAAAATTCAAATATATTTAAATTCTCAAAATCTAAAAAATAATAATATAAGACATTAATAATTAAATAATGTAAAAGTAAATATTTAAATTACCACAATTCCAAGTTATCTTTTCCGTTCTCCAATTTATGAAATATATCAAAAGGTGTGAATTCCACTCTAGCTACCAACAAAAAGAAACTTCGAATATTGAGGTATCTGGAAACCTTTAAAGCTTTACTGGTAGTGTGTACTTAAAATCTTAAGGTTTAATGAAATTAGTTTCTGTAGAGAGATGAAAACAAATTTGACGGTACAATAAGAAGTGTTTGGTAAGTGAGCGATAAAAAATAACAGTGCAGAAAATGTCGACGGTATTTTAGTTGATGCGAAACTTAATGATTTTTTTTAAATGATATTTTTCAGTAGTTGTATACAGAGAATTTTAAATAATTTCAATTCAGTATTACAAATGTTAAATGTATGAACCAAAAAAGTTTATTGGAAAAATAGAATGCGAACTCATTAAATTGTCTCGAGTATTGTTAAAAAACTTAGTGTGTGAACGCATTAAATGTCAAATGATTGTGAAGGCGATACATCAGCATATTCAAAAAATATACTGTAAACACATTAATTACAAATGCTTATCTTTTAATATATAGAAAATTGATAAAAGAGGAAGATAAAAAATAAGAGCGTACGTAGTTTACTATTATAAGAAAATAACATTTAATTATTCAGGTATATTGTAACCATTATCACATAAGTACATAACAACACAATAAATAGTTCATTATTTAACACAAAAAGAAAAGCGGGCTTCATTATATAGACAAAAAGACATCAATTCATTATATAGATTTTGCCTAAGCACATTCCACTATCGAGGGGATCTAAGTTCTTCGATATGTGATTTGCTACGTGGACCCTGCGTACGAATGAATTGACGGTATTGATCGTAGGTCGTGGAGGTGTAGAGAGCTGGTGAATCTACGGTCACTATTTCCTTCAGTGGCTCGATCGGAACATTACCCTTTGGGTTGTAGAAAAACGCCAATGACAACCTCTCTTTTGCAGGGTTCACGATCACTCTGTGCTCTATGCTTTTATATACCGAATTGCTTAGCATCTAACCAGTAAGAAAATGTTCAACGTATGTTAATAAACATATCAATGCAAATAATGCGAGATATTGAATATTCACCTGCAAAATAACCTCACTATCTCGATGTTATCCTCAAACTAATATTCCGTTTGTAGTCATTGAAATTTGATATATTTTTTATCAACACCATCAATTTACTGACGTTGAACCAAATGCCAACTGATACAACGATTATGAGATATGGTCAAAACTAGTTTTTTCGAGAAAAGGTCAAAACAAGTTTATTTTTTTATAATCCAGAAGTATCGAGATCCAATCGACTAGTTTTCTGATAATCTGACCAATGGTGCCAACCACACCCGAGGTCATAACTAGTCTGGAAACATTTGTTTTGTTTTCTAGACTTTAACTACTATAATAATATGCATATCTTTTCATCTTCAGATTATTAAAAAAAGATATTCATTAATATTTATGTCAAAAATGATTGATTTCATAAATCTCAATGTTTTGGATATAGTTATCTTCTTAATATATCTATATATATATATATGATCTGCATTGGTTACTAAGCTAACAAAATGTAGTAAATTTATTGTATTTGTATCCAATACTTTGGGATGGATAAATTATATAAATTAAATCATTTAAAGGTATTTTAACACACTCTATTTATATATGTTTAAAAGAGTTTTTCTTGTGTTCACTCTCTAGGCTAAACCATAGATTCATCAACTAATAATATTTTATTATTTTATATTTAATATTTTTAAAAATGAAATAAAATATTTGTCAAATTATATTATGATTTTAAAATAAAAAATAAAAATAAAATGAATAAAAATAGTAATGGTTGCCAGAAAAACACTAAACCATAAATCTTAAATACTAAATTTTAAATACTAAATACTAAACCCTATATTTTTAGATAAACTTTAAACCTTTTGATAAATCATAATCTTAAATAATAAACACTAAACACTAAATCTTTAAAAAATTAAATATTTAATCCTAAATTCTAAACGCGTGGACAAATCCTAAACCATATGGTTTATGGTTTACCCAAAGGTTTAGAGTATAACGTTTAAGATTTAGTGTTTAAGGTTTAGTGTTTCGCTGACGGTGTTAAAATATTAAAATAATTTGTTTTTGGAAATTACTATTATTTTTTATTTATTTTTACTTCTTTATTTTAAAATATAATATAATTTAGAAAATTATTATTATTTGTTTAAAATATGGGCGGGGCTTTTGAGAAAATAGGATATATGCAACTAATATATGCAGATGAATTATTCATTAGTACATATAGATTATTTTTTTGGTCAAATAGTACATATAGATTATAGGTCAAACTGAAGCTTTAACGATTCTTTTGAAAGGAAGCAATTATACGTGGTAAAATTACCCAAAACGAGAAGAGAAAAAATGGACAACATTATTGTTTGACTTAGTAGACGTTTTGGTTTCAGAACGTTTGAAATATGTGAATACTAGTGAACACGTCGTTGGAATTGTTTTTTCCTGATTTTTGACTTTTTCTATTTCCATTAATAGAGGCACGTGTTGATTTAAATTGATGGGCGACGTGGCTTCGCCAATCCCATCAACTTTAATTAAAAAGACTGAAAAGAAGAAGTACAGAGATGCATGCACGTACTTTCATCAAAAGTTCAAAAAAAAAAAGACGAAATCTTTGTTCAAAAATAAGGAAGACGGAATCTTTTTTTTTTTTTGAAAAAGGAAGGAAGACGGAATTTTTGTTCAAAAACAAGGTAAGACTGAATTTTTTGTTCATAAACAAGGAATCCAAGTCTCCTCCACGTGATATTTACTTTTATTTGGTTTCTGTAAAGAATTTTTATATAATGGGAGTATCACTTTAAGTTTTTATTAAGTTTTTTCGTGAAAAATAAAAAATCAAGAAAGCAAATAAAATAAGAGAGGATTACCAAAAAAAAAATAAGAGAGGAAACAAGATAAATATTTAAGAAATTCTTAGATAATTTGGAGAGACTCTAAAACTAAATCTCAAGTTGTGAATGATTCATTTTATTTTGAAATATATTATATATAAGGCCTATTTAGCTCAATATCAAAATTTTGGATGGTATTTGCAGAAGTGTGCAAATTTTTTATTAATTGGAGAACCATGTAACTTAACGCACGGCTTCACGATTCTGTCCTTGAGAAGTCACGTGTATGGCAAAATTGAGTAACCTGCAACCGGCAGTTTTGACGATATAACAGGTTATTGAAAAAGTCAACAGAGATTGAAAACCGGTTATTTTTGGCGATGTGAAGTGATGAACATAAGAGAAGAGAGGAAGATATTTTAGTGCTTTTATAATATTTTATTAACAAAAAGATATTTTCGCAGATGATAAGATATTTTTAAGAAAGGAGAGAAGAAGATATTTTTGAAGATGAGATCATTATTTTCAAAATAATGATCACAAATTCAGTAATGGGCCATCGTATGCTCACAAATTAAGCATGGGCCGTGTAACGGTTATATACTACGGGCTTTTAAATTGTTAAGTGGGCCTGATTATATTTTAGAGAACCTTTGATCGAACTGCAATATCCTAATGTTATAAAAATGTAAATAATCGCATTATTTAATTATTCCTGGTCAGCCTATTGCAGCAGCCTCTGAACTTTACGTGTTGTCAGTTTAATGCAGGAGACTGTAATTATTACGAAGGGTTTTGTTTCAAAAGATGCTAAAACCTTTTGAGTTTCCCATAGAACATAACGCCATCTCTCACATCTTCTCATTACTCTCTCACCTTCAAACTTTGAAGTTCACCAAAAGAAAAAAAGTCCAGAAAATGGACGAATCTCCCAACCGCGATGAACCAGTTCGCGATCCTGCGGAACCTCCCCTTCCCATTCCGGAGATGATGTTTGCGGCGGGCGATGAACCGGTAGGTGTCAGAGTTCTTACCTACCAATCCTCTACGGCTATCAATCACATACTAGATTCCCTGGAAGAAGATGAGATCCAGAGATTGCGCTTGTCTCCCTTTGGTAAGATTGTTGACATCGCGGAGAAACCGGGTTTCTCGGGTAGATTTGCTAGATACATGTTGTCTAGACAGTTGAAGGTGGAGAAAAAATATGAGGCTTGGTTTCGGTTTGCGGGGAAACCGATAAAATTTTCTCTTCGCGAGTTCGCGATTGTAACCGGTCTCCACTGCGGTGAATACCCGAAGAAGACGAAGGTGAAGTCAAAGTCGAAGATGAAGGAGAAACCTTATTGGGCCGAGCTATTTGGGAACAGAGAGGAGATTCGGGTTTCGACGGCCCTAAAGATGCTAAGGAAAAAAACGATAACCGATTCAGACATAAGGATTAAGGTGGCTTGTCTCGCGATAGTCTCTTCGGTCCTCCTCTCCACAAACCTCAAAATGAAGATGATGAAAGAACATGCTGAGGCAACAAAAGATCTCGACCAGTTCTTTTCGTATCCGTGGGGTCGCCTAGCTTTTGAAATGCTTATGGGTAGTATAAAGCAAAGAGACGAGGTCGCCTTCTCCAATGATACAATAGCACTGAAAGGGTTTGCATTGGCACTACAACTGGTTATGGTAGAGGCTGTACCATCTCTAACCGAAGTTGTCTTGGAGACTTGTGCATCTTCTGATTCCGATAGCAGCGACGATGGAGATGATATCGTGAAGAAGAGGAACAAACAAAAGACACTGAGCCCCGGGCATGCTCGCAAAGAGGACAAAAAAACTGATGTAAGTTGATGTTTTTGAGTCCTCCGTTTTAGTAATAACAAACACTCGATATTTTTGTTAAATTTGTGTTGTTGGTTAACAGTTAAGCTTTAATATTTCAGGTTTTGGTTAGAAGCATTATCCCTGATGATCCGGATAGACCAATAGATAACGTTATACTTGTATGGGCAGACGAGGTGTGCGACGTTAAAGTAGATAATCTTCTGAAGCTTCTAGCAGAAGGTTACTCTTTCACGGCTACGATGTTCAAAGGTGGCGCTACCAAACTTGACGTTGAGAGATTGCGTGACATAGCAAAGGAGGTGGGTAAGAAGAAGCGGAAAAATAACCCGGTTACACACAAGGAAACGGACGACGACAACCGTATTGCAGGCATTGTGATGTCTATTCTCAAAACGGAGCTCCAAAGAGTTGATGCGAATGTGGCCAAAGCTGTATCAGTTGCCGAAAAAACGGCTGTTCAAGTGGACTCCTTGGAGACCACTATCATGGTTTCAGTCAATAATCAGCTTCAAACCTTCAAGGATGATATCATGCGGTCTTCCATGGACGGTGAGGCCAACCCAAACCTCAGAACACAGAAACCTGGGGGGAACCTAAACACTGAGGTAAATGAGGAAGAAAATGGTGACAACAGTCAACCCAATGGCGACAGAAGATCAACATCAGTGTTGGAGGTAATTGAAAAATACTAGAACTTGCCGTTTGCGATTGTAATATCCGATACCAATATATAGTAACTGGTATCAACCATCATATGATGGTAAAACCGGATATGTATAACAATATATTTTTGTTTTTGGATTGGGGTTGATTGACAGGGGTCTCATGGGAGGGTAGCTAATTCTACTTCACGCTTGAATAACAATGATCAGGGCTTCGAGGCTGACTTCTTATCAGCCAATAGCCACACCAAAGAATCTTCTATGGTCTCGGTATGTATAATGAATTAATTTTTTAGTGGTATAAGTGATTTTAACCACAATAAATGGATTTACTATGTTTTTCGTATAAGTGATTTCAAACATGAAAATTAATTAATATGTTAGGGGTAATAAGTGATTTCGAACATGTTGACTTGTTATTGTGCCGGTTATGAGAATTTAAATTTGTAAATAATATTTAAAAACTCGATAATCAATGTATCAACCTGCTATCTTGATAATTTGATATCTCAGTTAACCGTGCAAAAACCAAATTCGATACCAAGGTTATTATCTGGGGATATTTAGCCAATAAATTTCATTATGTATGTTTGTCCTCAGTTATTAAATATGTTAATCAATTTAAATATGTTGTGTGTCAATTTACAGTCAAGAGCAGAGGTGAATGGGGCCAATGTTTCACGTAAGATCATTGGAGAGCTGTCAGAAGGATCTCATAATGTCCACTATGGTTCAGACAATATTGAGACTAACTTTGGTGGCTCGAAAACTGTGGTATGTTAATTCATTGTCAATATAATAAGCATGAATGTGGTATGACCTACGCCATTTTACAGGCTCCATCTCCATCGCTTCCGGTAGCCACAGAAGAAATCACAACAACCGCCATTTTACAGGCTCCATCTCCATATCCATCGCTTCCGGTAGCCACAGAAGATATGATTGACACAGTTCCAGAACATAGGGAAGAAGAAGCAACAGACGACCCGTCACATCCTCCACTAAGTCCTAAAAGCAAACGCAGTAAGGTGGTTCCAGGTGAACATGTACAAGAGATTGAAAGTGGGGATGATACACTTGCCCGAGCTCGTGAAGCCGACCCTTTTTTTACTGCATACTCCTGCCCTGATTTGGTAATGTCCAAATACACAAAGCTCGTTGGTAAACTAAGCAACAACTTGTAAGTTACCTCAATGCCTCTTATATTATATATTTTGTAATAATTTGAAAACCTGGATATCTAATACGCTATTGTTAAATATGTTTTTGTTTGAATATATAAGTGTTATAAATGTTGCCGGGCTGGCAGTAACTTCCAAGGACATCACGGGAATCGTAGAACTCAGCCGTTCCTTACCAGCTAGGGTATGTCTTCTTTATATTCAGTTTTCTCAGCTACAATCGTGGATATACATTTTGAATCCTGTTTTGTTTTTAAATATACAGATTATTGATATCTTGGTGAGGTTTGTACGGACCACATACAACAGTGCACCGAATTGTAGCCGTGAGAGAAGTCCCAACTTTCTTGACACCAGATATGTTGTGTTGTTGTTGAAGCATTATCCAAAGTTTGAGCGTTCAAGATCACAAGAGTCATATAATTTTCCCAAAGATCTTGTTCACTATCTTGGTCAGGACGAGCCGACAATGGCACCTTTCACTCATCACTACTTTCCGTTTGATCTAGGGAACAAAGACTGGGTTGTTGTGTGTTTCGACCTGAAAGCGTGGAAGTTAACTGTTCTTGAGTGCAATATGGGGCTCCGGTCTGATGAAGAATTGGCGAAACAACTCCAACCCTTCAGAGATATGATCCCCCCACTTTTGAGGCGTACCGGAGTGCTCTCCACTACTGCTTCTTATCCTGCTGTTGTGATAGAGAGGCCTAATGTGGTGCGTCATAACAGCAACCGCTCACACTCTGCCCTAACATCCATATTGCTCATGCAAACGCATGCAAGGTTTGGGATTGAAATCTGCAGGTCTATCACTCCTACTACTCTCAAGGAAGAAGCGCAAAGACTTGTGGTGATGTTGTATGAACTACATGAGAAGCTGTAGAAGACTAGTCGAGTGAAGTAAGAAGTATATCTGAAATTCTCACAACTTATATCTAAGAAATGTTTGTTTATCTACTGTTTATCTATTTCGTTGAATGCAAGCAACTACGATCGCAAACTATTTTGTATTTCGAGTGTGAAACGTTTATCGGTTTATGTACTACTTTATTTGAACTCCTATTCAGTAAATTGGACACAAATTTGTGTCTACTATTAAGGCAAATGTATTAGTAAGTGTTAATATGAAACCCAATTTAATCGAAAGATATTAGTCATCATAAATTGGTGACCTTAAAATAATGGATAAATGTAGATGAGGAATAACCGGTTATATTTTCAATTGTCTGGGTTTACTGAATATATTCCAGATTCAAAATACTTCTTCAAATGGTACATTTTCAGTTCAAATTCCGAACAACGCCTTAATAGTACATATTCAATTTGAAATACTTCCAATATAATATTTACGATTATTTAATTAGTATACAAAACATAATATAGTTCCATTAATCCCAATATATTATATTAAGACGGTGGTGTTGTTATATTATTTCAGCATTGGAAAACGAAAAACCGGTTTTATATGCTTTTTGTCGTCTGTCAAAGAACATTATCCAGTTTTCAAAACTCCTTCAATGAACATATATTCCCAATATATAAATAGACATTTTTAAATCAGGATAAACATCACATACTATTTGTCACACTCTACAAAGTAATCATACGTTTATCATATCACAGCCACAATAAGAAATATTTTGTGCACCATACAAAATACCAAATATTCTAATCTCGACAGTCTGACATAGTCTGCCATAGTCTGACACAGCTCCATGTGGATTCCCTGTAAGACACATATCTAAACCATAGGCCTGTAAATAGTAGATATATAACATCTGTTCTACCTAAGTGGAATATATTACATACGCTTATTCGTTTACAAAATCTAATCACTGTTCTTTAAAATATCCGTTCTATCATCCCATAACCTGTTCTTACAAACAACTTACTACACTTAAACTATTTAGGAGCAGGGCTAAAATATTTTCCGGTAATCACCCCCACCTAACCTCCTCCTTAGTTATAAACCATGTCGACACAAACTAATCCGGCTTAAAATGTAGGAATTACGGATATGGTGTTAATGTTTATAAAATAACGGTGGCTAAGATTTCATAGAATTTCAATTTCAGTATTGTGGTGATGCTAAAGTTTGGTCGTAAATCACTAAACCCTATATACATTTCCTCAACCAATCAACCAAAATTCAATTTTCATCACTCTACCCTAAACCAAATATCAAATAATCAACCCAACCCCCTATTCAACACTATACCCTAAACCATATAAAAATAATCAACCCTAACCCCGGGGTCATCACTAAACCCTAAACCCATTGTAAATCAATCAACCCAAACCCCGTGTCCAACACTATACCCTAAACCTTCCTGAATCAATCAACCCAAACTTCGTGATCGACACTAACCCCTAAAGCCATTCTCAAATCATCAACCCAAACCCCGTGTCCTCTTATTTCTCCTAGTTAAACAGTGTTCTTCAAGAACCGTCTTAGAAGCTTCTTTCCCAGATACATCGACTCTTAAATGGGATAGCGGGAACACATATTACAATCACTCTCATGTAAATTCTACCAAGTACTATATAACATCCGATGACTACGAGAGAAAGATGAAGATTGACAGTAATGAGTGAGCCGTTATCCCGTTGAAGACACAATGGAAATTGTTTAGTAAGAAGAAAGGTATATTATGACTTATTGCCATATGAAAAGGGGAATGAATTTTTGTGGTACATCGCTTGTCATGTATATATAGCGACTTGCAAATTGTGGGTAAACCCTACTATCAAATGTATGTAGCACCATTTCATCTTTGGAGTATTATAACCCCATTACATCCTATCCACTTTACCACTCGTATCCCTTTTCGACGTGGCGAGCTTTGGTGTTCACAGTTGTAAGTGATTTTTTCATACCCATTACATCCTATCCTCTTTACCACTCATATCCCCTTTCGACGTGGCAAGCTTTGGTGGTAACAGTTGGAAGTGATTTTTTCAAGTTATGGAAGGCCAACGAAGTGACCCCAAGTTATAGAATCAAATGAAAGGAAGGAAACCGGTTAGCAGAAAAGTTTAGTGGTCGTATAGTTCCATTTTTTTTCTTAATGTTACAGGTCTTGACCTTAAGTAATATAATCAAATGAAACTAAAAGAGACAATGATACATAGGAAATTATAATTATAGATCATCAATTATAGGAATATTAACCTCTTATTTCGTATTTTATTACATAAATATTGAACAACAGGTTTACTTTGGTTTAATTAGGGATAATATGTACCCGGTTACAATAAGAATAAGACCGGTTATGTTTTCAACCAAGGTCATAAGCGGGTAAACCAAGGTCATAACCGGTACTATTAATATTTATTGGTTTTAACTGAAATATGAAGCACAAAACCGGATAAATTGAACCAATTATAAATCAAAACGGTTTTGATAGTAGTTCACTACCCATATAGGTAACCAATTTATAACTTCGAATTGGTTCAACTGAGTACGTAACCGGATTAAAACCAATAATTGAGGTAGTAGATATTTATAAAAAATTTGTGGACTGACTATTTTAGAAATAATTTTCGGTCTCTTATTCCAATTGTCAAATCATAATGTCTACAATATACCCAACATGTAGGTAGGGTAGGAGCATTAAATGAAGTGATTCTATGAAGATACGCATGTAAATGGTTGTGTATGTATGGGCGAAATAGTACCCAGAAACTCTCTTTATATAGACCTTAACTCCACCTCCTGAAAACCCACACATCATCCAAATAATAAGCATAAATACGTCAGTACTTCAACTACTGTGAAGCTGAAAAGTAATAAATTACTTGGGTTGACGGAGACATTCCTGGTAATAATTGTTTTCGTAATTTTGTCGTTAGCTTCAATAAATATGAAACTAATTCGGTATTAGTTTACTGCATCTTTATATCCACAGATGGGTCAACTGTTACGTGTTATTAGTGGCCAATGGACAAAATGTTCGGATGGGGAATGGCGATTCCATGGCGATCCTTCCGCTGTTGAACATTATATATTAACCAAGACCAACGACGGAATACACACGTTAATCTCATTGGTAAGAGAAGAGTTGGAGATCGAACAAGAAACACCTATGGTTTTGTCATATCGTCTACCCTCTACTATGCTCTTACCGGAAGGGTCTACATCTGCACCAACAAACATAGTTGACGCAGAGGACGTTGAACTAATGTTCAGTGTGCAAGAGTGGACCAAGGAGGTGGAGTTATGTGTCACGTATGGATCTGCCAAAGTTGCAAAGTATCAATTTCTATGCAGAGAACCATTCACAGTAGGTGACATATCGTTTTTAAGTGACGGATCAACAGAGGAAGAACACCTTGCGGCAATTAGAGGTTACAGAAGTCTACCAAGATAAAATATTTGACTTAAACATATTCTCATTAATTTTTTTTACTTTATTGAAGAGCTTGTGGGAGAAGACGAGTTCGACTGCACTGGACTTGCACACATATTCAATGAGAAGAACATGGTTACTGTCTACCGATTGTCACTGGAGATTGAAAAGGCCAGATCCACGTTTGGTGAGATCAATAATGGAAATGACGAGGTAGATAAGATTAGTAGTGATGACGATCGACAGAGGAAGAACATTCAAAACCGATTTGAAAAAGTCAATCCGACGGTTTTCCCAGAAGACCAAGGTAATTTAGGTTTTTACTAACATATAATTGACGGCAACAACCAGATTAATATTTATATAACCTGATTTAATTAGGAAAAACCTCCGATTATGAAAAATTTGAAATCATACATCCATGCAGAATTTCGTACAACTCCTCAACGAAATCATCGTCCTACTACTCCAAATTACTCATACACCCGGAATGAAAATAACGAAGTTAACCAATTCTGCGAATCAGATGAGAGAGATAATGACGTTGGTGAGGACTGTTGGAATGAATTCATCAATCTAGAATTTGAAGATAGCAGGACCGAAAGTTTTAATAAGGGTGACAATGAAATTTTAATAACTCTATCAAATGATATAAGTGGAGACGGTCATGCATCCCCGATAAACCAGCCTCCCATTGTTCATATTGGAGAATCATCAACCGATTCCACTCCTGGTTCGTTGAGAAACCTCCAATTTCCCTATCAAAATGACCTTAATTTTTGCAACGGTGGAGGGAACGAGCAGGACAAATTACAGGATGTCAACGATGAAGGTAGGCGGATATTATTATAATAAACTTACATTAACATATAACTCGAGATCTCTTTATGACCACATAATTTTTTTAAATTCAACAATTAACTTCCACTTACTGATATGATGCAGCTGCATTAGAAAGAGGAAGAATGAATAATATGGAGACTGGAGAGGGAGCGAGTGAGGTTATGGGACCACATCATGAGGATCCGATTGAAGTTGACCTGACTGTCGAAGAAGATTCTTTCGTCCTCCGTAATTCCAATGGTTCGTTAACACATAATTTGTAGCTTCAATATGACTATCTCGCTCTGCTGTTATATTTAAAAAAATAAAAGCTGGTTATTTGTTTCCTTTTCATTAGTTGATGTATTGACTAATCCGGTGGTGAAACTTTAAATAAATAACAACTACACAGTATTTTAATATACATACATATTTGCAGGAAATAAGATACATAATCCAGATGTCATCTATATTGGAATGATCTTCAAAAATAGAGAAGAGTTCAAGCACCATATGGCTATGTATGCAATAAGAAATAAATTCCGATTTCGAAACACTCGATCATCGCCAGGTGGAATGATCCTCAGATGCTTCTGTACTACCTGTAACTGGCGAGTGTATGCTGTCATTGTGAAGAATACAGAGTTATTTGAAATTAGGACGATTGATCCTCAACATTCTTGTTCCGTTGACGACCGCTGTGGATACCAATCACAAGCAACACATACGGTGATCGGTGGAATGATGAAAGCAAGGTTCGCCGGAAAGGGTGGTGGTCCACGACCAACCGAGATAATGCAGGCCATGGAAGGGGATCACGACGTTCACATTTCATATTGGAAAGCATGGAGGTCTAGAGAAGTTGCTTTGGAGTACGCTAAGGGTTCTTGTGGAGCATCTTACAACCTATTGCCATCTTACCTAAACAAGCTCGTCAGTTCAAATCCTGGTAGCATTGCAGACGTGCATACGGAATATGCAGAGGGGATTGGTCATCGTTTCAAGTACATGTTCATGGCTTTGTCTGCCAGCATCGAAGGATACCAATACATGAGAAAAGTTGTTATTGTGGATGGAACACACTTAAGGGGCAAGTACGCTGGGTGTTTACTGACTGCATCGGCCCAAGATGGGAATTATCAAGTCTTCCCATTGGCTGTTGCTGTGGTGGATGGAGAAAATGATAAAGCTTGGGAATGGTTTTTCCGAAAACTGAAATTGTTCATAGCAGATAGCGAGGAAGTTGTTTTTGTTTCAGATCGTCATCCTTCTATATATTGTGGACTTGCAAAGGTAAGTTTTTTCTTTGCATTTCATTAAATTTATGTTTTCGTCAAATAACCTATGGTACCTGAGGTGAATAAGAGTACTGAGCAGTATACTAGTGTTTGTTTTCTAATTTCAAAAAATTTACGTCTAACTAAACAACTTATGCCAGCTGAAGTGTAAGACTTATAAGTAGTACAACCGGATTTATATATTGTAACAACTGTTATAATGTTGTACAACCGGTTACTTTCAATATTTTAAAAAATGGCATATATATCTGTATCATAACATTATCTCAGTATCATCTCAGGTTTATCCTAACGGTCGCCATTGCGCATGCATCCTGCATCTTAAACGAAACGTGAGAACTTACTTTAAGGATAAGCATCTAGGTTATCTAGTTGGGAAAGCTGCTCGTGCATTTAGACTTTCGGAGTTCTACACCACCTTCAACGAAATTAAGAGAGTCAATGCATCTTGTGCCGACTATCTCATCGGTATAGGCTTCGAACACTGGGCAAGATCTCATTTCAAGGGTAATCGATACAACATCATGACAAGTAATGTTGCGGAGACATGGAACTCGGTTTTGCGTGAGGCCCGGGAATATCCCATACTATCTCTCATTGAGTACATTCGCACGAAGCTTATGACATGGTTTGCCAACCGACGAGAGATAGATCCAGAAGGTTCTAACTTCCTTACTCCCCGGGTTCAAGAGATCGTCACTTCAAATTTTGAAAGGAGTGGAATGTTTGGGGTGACAGTAGTCAGAAATGGTGAATATGAAGTGACAGATAAAACTGGCGAAACTTTACACGTCAATCTGAACCGTAAGTGTTGTACGTGCAACGAATTCCAAGCTCTAATGATTCCTTGCACCCACGCCATCGCAGCTGCAACGAGGTACAAAGTCCGAGTAGATTCATTGGTGGGGAAGTGTTATAGTTTGGAAACATACAAGACAGCATATGCGAGAATCATCTACCCCGTGGTGGAAGATGAGGTGATTGAGATAATTTCCAGCGATAGTTCCAACGACCAGCCTGACATAAATCCCCCAGCAAGCCGGAGACCACCGGGTAGACCAAGAAAAAACCGGATTTTATCTCGAGGAGAAATTCAGGTATTTTATGTACTTCTCCAATATATATCTACCACACACAATATTAATTTTATTGTTATAATGCAGACAAGTGGACCTAGGAAGCGCACACTATGCGGCAGATGCAAGCGTCCTGGACATAACAGGGCAACATGCAAAATGGCAATATAATCTTATGCTTGTTTAAATAGGAAAGTTAGAGACTCGGATGATGAAGGTGTATGTACGTTAGGAGGGTTAATGGATGTTTGATGTATAAAGCATCCATTTGTGGGATGTGGCATGATTATTAATATTCCCGAGTTTGTTTAATAAATAAAATCTTCTTTCCATGATAATCCTGAACCACATAAAATGTCCAAATGAAATTTAATCTCGAATTGAGATAAGACCATATTTAGAGGAGAAACTGTTACCAATAGAATTGAAAATAATAATGAAAATTTGTAAACAGTTTGAAAACAAATATTTAAATCCAGTTAGTTGCTCACGAGTAATGGTAACTTAAATATATATCCGGGAACAATAAACCGACCCTGCTTATAGAAATAACAGATTCCAATATATTAAGTGGTTAAAACAAGCGAACTTTTTTATATTTACAAACATGGCGGTATATAGTGAACACATAAAGATTGGTCGTATCACCAAACCCCCTTCAATCTTTAAACATTCCCCAAGCGGACTATTATATGAAATCATATTAATCCGGATATTTCCAATATTACCGTTTTCTGAATTATTATTCGGAAATTCTTGTGGTGATAAGTTATGTTTTTCAATCTACATATATGTCCGCCTTCCATAATCAAATAAAAAACCTGTGTAATCAAAGATACAAATATTACTTCCAAATATGCCTACAAATATTACTTCGAAATTGTCAAAAGATGGTCCAAATAAATTAGTAAATTCATAGACAGTTAATTTTTGGTGATCTTTAAGTAAAAAACCGGGGAAATAGCTTCCCTGGTTAGACATGTCTAAACCTGGTTCCGTTAACAATTTGCTTTAAATATATAAATTACATAAATCCCAAAATAGTTAGACCAGTAGTTCTGTTACGGACAGTAGAAAGACACGTTTTAACAACAAAGAAACGGTGCTAGATATTTTAGTTAGCCCCTTCTAGTTAAAGAAGAAGATTTCGTTTCAGGTTTTATAGATAATGATGAATTAAAATAATAAAAATCATTATCAACCTGTTTTGTCATGTCAGACTGCGTAATGATGATGGTATAACAGTAGGTAGCCTGCAAGCATTTAATGCGGGGGATATGGTGTGATTCTCTGGTTTAATTTAGAACCAAAAAATGATCGGTTTCCAACAAATGTATTTTGCTATAAAAAGGTACATCCATTTACATCTACCGCTACACATAAGTAACCATCAAGTACAGAAAGAAGTTAAGCAAACCGGAGAAAACTCTGAGAAAACTGTAAGTATCTTTAAATTTCAGTTTTTAAAAAAAAAAAATTATGGTTTGATATCGATGCCTTTTTAATAACTGAAAATCGAGGGTTTCTTTTACAATGACAATAGTGGCATTTTTGGGTTGGTGTTTTTTGACTACTCATTGTTGTATGAAAACAGATGGCTCGGCTAGTTGTTATATCCAAACACTACAAGAAAACAAATAATTAACGAGGGCCATTTTCCTCGTTAATTCCTCGTAAAAGGAGGTTTACGAGGAATTAACGAGGAAAAGCCTTTCGTCGTTTTTCGTCCGTCGTAAAAAAGGATTCGTCGCCATTTCCTCGTAGAATAGCGAGGTTTCGGTTTCCTCGTAAAGACGAAGTTAATATTTCGTCGTAAGTTCCTCGCCCCCTTTCCTTGTAAATCACTCGCTTAATTTCCTCGTACAAACCACGTGAACCACGCGTCGTTACTTACACGTAAGATCCTTGAAATCATATCCTCGTAAATTCGATGTAATATCCTTGAAAGGATTTCCTCGTAAAATCGATGTAGAATCGTTGAAAGGTTTTCCTCGTAAAAACCTCGAAAGCCTTTCCTCGTAAAGACCTCGAAAGACTTTCCTCGTAAAAACCTCGAAAGCATTTCTTCGTAAATTTCTCGGAAATATTTTCGTCGTAAATAACTCGTAGACTTCCATTTTTCGAATTAATAAAATATTATTTGATAAATATAATAATTATTAATTTAACAAAATAAAAATATTTAAATATTGGATTTATAAATAAATTTTAAATAAAATTCACAAGCAACAAAATATTTTATATATAATTAAGTTTTGGATTTTATAATACATAAACCGAAAAAAAACTAAAAAAACTAAGGCTCGTTCATCGCCTCGTAGAATTCCTCGCTCCTCCTCGTAACATCCTCCTCGTTATGTGTGCCCGATGACTCGCCTGGAATGGGATTTTGTTGTTTCATGTTCCTCAACAAAGCTTCCCATTCCGGATTTGTGGACGCTATAACGTCGATGAAGGCTTCGAGTCCACTCACACGGCTTTTGGTCGCGCCCAGCTCGGAACGCAACTGAGTGACTTCTTCGGTCTGTCTCTGAGCATAAGATGATGTCGCTCTCGGGACATCATTGACGGAACCGATCCCCAACGTACGTCCCTTTTTCTTAGGGACAACCTTAAAAACAAAAAAATTATATTTGTTAGTTAAATTTAAAAGGGAAATTTAATCAATTAATAATTAAAAAGATATAATGTTAAAAAATTTACCTCCTCGTAAATCTTATCCACTTCAGTTGTGGATAAGGTAACTGGTAATCCGTCGCCGGACTGCTGGGTCAGCTGAGTCTGGCGCTCCTCAACCCGAGCAATTACGTTGTTGTAGATTTGCTCGGACTTGCCATCTAAAAACTGGCCCGCCTTGTTTTTGTGGGTCCGCTCGTAAAGTTCCGGAAGAGTCGGGAGACGTCCCAACTCTTTGGCCTAAAAACATTTAAGAAAATTGTTAGAAATATATTTAATTATATTAAAAATAATAATTAAATATTTAATTACGTACCATTTTCAAACGGACACCGGCATGTGGTTTTTGGCCCGTAGAGTGTAGCATCGGGCCGTTACCGTGCTCGTCTACCGTGTTACGGGCGGCAGCACAAATGTTTGCGATCCTAATGGAGTTAGGATCCTTCCAGTAACGGATGAGGCCGTCCCAAACATCCGTGGTAAGCTCAGCGGGTTTGCCACGGGTGTACCCCTTGACGATCCAGGCACCCTTCCAGTTGCAAACCGTGTCCGACAAGCGAACTTGCGCCTTTTCGTAAAACGCCTTCCTCACTCTCTCACTGACCCCGATGGACCAATGATACTTTTGCTGCAAAAAAAAATTAATAATTAGTTAATAAAAAAAATAATTAATTAATAGAATTACTTACAGCGTAAATCTTGAACCACGTCTTTCGGATGTAGATCGGCGTCAATTTCCAGTTTGGATGCGCCATGGAGAAGTAACCTTTAATCGTCTCGGTTACATCTGTCGCAAGGGAATTGTCAACCCCAAACCTGGAAAAAAATGAAAATTTAAATTATTTAATGAAGTTATAAATTAAAATAATTATTTAAAAAATACACTTACCATAAAGTCCCGTCGGGTCTGTCGGGGTCTATGATTGGTAAACCAGCTCTGCCTGGCATACCAAGAATATCCTCGACAGTGTACTGCGAGAAGGGAACAGTAGGTGGCACCATGAGATCGGGATGAACAGCGGCGGGGATCTCAGGAGGAGCCATCGGAGGAGGCACCGGAGGAGCCATCGGCTGAGCCATCGGCTGAGCCATCGGCTGAGCCATCGGCTGAGGCTGAGCCATCGGAGGAGGAATCGGAGGGAAGAAATGCTGAGTCTCGGGAACAGACTCCTGATCCGAAGAACCTGAACCGCCGGCACCTGAAGAAGAACCTGGCGGGTCTAACTGACTACCAGGCTCACCGAATATCTCCCTGTAGTGAGCAGTAAGCATGCGCTGGCGAACCTGCAAAAATATATTTTTTTGAGATTATGATCATCAATAATTAAAAAGCTATCATCAATAATTTAAAAATCTATCTAACAAACATAAAATCCGTAAACCTATCTAAATTCTCTAAACTAACCACCTAAATTAACCACCTATCTAAATTGTCTAAACTAATAAAGGGGGCGAGGAAATTACCATTTTCGGAGGAGAGAGGAATGGGAAAGGAGTTAGAGACGAAATGGGGAGGAAGTGGAGAGGAAGTTGGGAGGAATGGACAGTGTGAGGTTTGTGAGGTTGTATATATAAGTTACGGAGGTCTCGCAATTTCCTCGTAAGTTTACGAGGAATTAAAGAGGCCCGTGTTCCTCTTTCTCGTAAAAACCTCGTAAGATTACGAGGAAATTGCGAGGCCCGTCCCAAACTAAACGATAAATTAGCGAGGCCCGTCTTTTTGTTACTCGTAAAACCCTCGTAACATTACGAGGAAATTGCGAGGCCCGTCCCAAATAAAACGATGAAATTTCGAGGCCCGTCTTTCTGTTCCTCGTAAATGCTTCGTAAGTTACGAGTTATTAACGAGGTTATTTTCTAAACCTCTAAACTCTAAACCCCAAACCTTAAACCCCATCTTTCTTATATTCTACTTCATATATTCATAACATATCAAACTCAAAATTTATAACCACAATTCTTTAACTTCTAATATCAATCTCTTCTTCCTAATTTAAACTTATACAAAATCAAATTATTTATTTAAATATAATCATTTGAAGATTTGAAAATATAATCATTTGAAGATTTGAAATATAATCTTTTGAAGATTTAAAAATATAATCTTTTGAAGATTTAAAATATAATCTTTTGAAAATTATAAAATTATTAATGGGGTTTGGAGTTTTGGATTTAGACAAAATAGATAAGAAAGATGGGGTTTGGGGTTTAGGGTTTAGGGGTTTAGACAACATATCTCGTTAAAACCTCGTAAACCTACGAGGAAATAACGAGGAAAAAAAAAAAAAAGAAAGCCTCGTTAATTCCACGTAAGCTTACGAGGGCGTTACGACGATTTGTGCTTACGTGGAATTAACGAGGCCCGTGTATTTCTTTTTTTCTACTTTCCTCGTTATTTCGTCGTAAATTACGAGGAATTAACGAGGTTTTCTTTCTAAACCTCTAAAATCAAAAACCCCAAACCACAAACACCATCTTTCCTATCTTCTACTCTTCATATTCCAATCCAAACCTCAATCCTTTATTTTTCATTCAAAACCTCAAACTCAATATTCTTAACATTTCAAACCTCAAAATTTATAATCACAATTCTTTAAATTCTAATATCAATCTCTTCTTCCTAATTTAAACTTATACAAAATCAAATTATTTATTTAAATATAATCATTTGAAGATTTGAAAATATAATCATTTGAAGATTTGAAAATATAATATTTTGAAGATTTAAAAATATAATCTTCTGAAGATTTGAAAATATAATCATTTGAAGATTTGAAAATATAATCTTTTGAAGATTTAAAAATATAATCTTTTGAAAATTATAAAATTATTAATGGGGTTTGGAGTTTGGGATTTAGACAAAAGAGATAAGAAAGATGGGGTTTGGGGTTTAGGGTTTAGGGGTTTAGACAACATATCTCGTTAAAACCTCGTAAACCTACGAGGAAATAACGAGGAAATAAAAAAAAAAAGAAAGCCTCGTTAATTCCACGTAAGCTTACGAGGTCGTTACGACGATTTGTGCTTACGTGGAATTAACGAGGCCCGTGTATTTCTTTTTTTCTACTTTCCTCGTTATTTCCTCGTAAATTACGAGGAATTAACGAGGTTTTCTTTCTAAACCTCTAAAATCAAAAACCCCAAACCACAAACACCATCTTTCCTATCTTCTACTCTTCATATTCCAATCCCAAACCTCAATCATTTATTTTTCATTCAAAACCTCAAACTCAATATTTTTTTTTATAATCGAATCACATGCATTAAGTCTGAAAATCAATCATATTAAAACACAAATACATCAATCAGATACATTTTCGTCATCACTAGAAACATCATCATTTTCATTAAACTCGTCTTCAACAGCTTCATCTGTGCCATCGTCGGTAAGATCTTCATACTCATGATTATGCGGATCAATGAGAAGAATGTCATCAATTTGTTGTTCAGGTTCCTCGACTTCATTTATCTGTTCTTCTTGCAATGGTGGTTCTTCTCCACTTATGATTCGTCCTCGAGGTGTAACTTTGATCACGGATAACCAATTTATTCCCGATTCTCTCATCCGAGGGTATGGAAGGTAGCTAACTTGATCTGCTTGTGAAGCTAAGATGAAAGGCTCGAATTTGTTGTACCTGAAAATAAAGAAAACATAGAAATAAGCTTATTCTACTCATGTATGCCAAATAAAGAATTTGTTGTACCTTCTTCCACCATTGACATCAACTACACCGAATTTGTTAAACCGAACACCTCTGTTGACGACGGGGTCGAACCACTCACATTTGAAGAGGACGCATTTCAGCTTCAATATCCCTGGAAATTCCACTTCGATAATCTCTGTCAAGATACCGTAGAAATCGGTTTCCCCTTTCACACATATTCCATAGTTACTGGTTGCCCGCTGTCTACCATACTCATATGTGTGAAAAGTATAGCCTCGTGTGAAATACATCTGTGAAGTGGTGACCTTTACATGTGGAGATTGAATTACTTCATGTAACCACTTAGGATAATCTGCATCGTCGTCAAAATCAACCTGCAAAAACAAAGTGAACGTTAAAATACAAATCATTTATGAATAAAGAGTTTGAGTTAATACCTGACTCTTCAACCATTTTATAAAGTGTTGATCTTTCCTTTTGTCTACGTCAGTTGTGGATATACCAGGGAATGTTTCTTCGACTTGTGAAACAAATAGGCTGTAAAATCACTTTTTATATTAATTAATATTTGGCAATTATATATATGTGTTAATTTATATATACGTGTCCATTTATGTTACCTTTCAAAATAACGAATCAATGGATCCTCACAATTAAGTAGAATATAGGTGTGTGCACTATGAGCGTCTTCTTCACTCGACCACCAAACCTCTTTTGATTTTCCACCCAGTCGCCCAATCTGGCTAAAGATGTCTGGAACACCAGCAACTGCGTATGTTGGCGCGACACCACCATCATCATATCTCCTTGGAGCTCTTTTCCGAGTACGTACTTTTGACGCAAAGTAGTACGATGTGAAGTGAGAAGTTTCTTCCGTCAAACTTCCAGCAATTATAGAACCTTCAACCTTTGCAAGGTTCTTTGCTTTTCCCTTCAAATATTTCATGGCTCGCTCATACTGATACATCCATCCGTAATGTACAGGTCCACGAAGCAATGCCTCATATGGAAGGTGGACAGCTAGATGCTCCATTACGTCAAAAAACCCAGGAGGAAATATCTTCTCCAAGTTGCACAATAAGATGGGAATGTTCTCTTGAAGCTGTTCCACGACTTCTACTTTAAGGGTGCGGGTGCTCAGATCCCTGAAAAATGCTCCAATGCCTTGTATATTCCAAAAACAATTATACACATATTAGTCATATATATTTCAAACTAAATCATTATATATAAAATAACTGCAATAATAAATATAGTACCTGCAAGTGCTTCATGTACGTTTGTAGGAAGTAGCTCCGCAAAAGCAAAGGGAAGTAGTCGTTGCATAAAGACATGACAGTCATGACTCTTCATCCCAGAGAACTTTTGACCCTTTTCAACGCATCTAGACAGATTTGAAACATACCCATCGGGGAATTTCACTTCTGATGCTACCCAGTTGAACAACACCGACTTTTTTTCTGAAGACAATCTGAATATCGGAACAGGAACTTGCCCATTGCTGTTTATATGTAACTCGCTTCTTGAGCAAATATCCGGCAAGTCTAACCTTGATTTTATGTTGTCTTTTGTCTTCCCCGGGACATTCAATATTGTATTCATGATGTTCTCAAAGAAATTCTTCTCTATATGCATCACATCGAGGTTGTGGCGCAGAAGAAGATCCTTCCAATATGGCAACTCCCAAAATATACTCTTCTTGTGCCAGTTGTGATGAACACCGTAAGAATCAGGCATATTAGGGGGAACATGCCAATTACCACCACGAGGAACTGTTTCCAAAACTCCATAGTAATCGAGTTGCTTTTCAGTTTCTTCTCCAGTTAAATATGGAGGAGGAGTGTCTCTCACAACCCTTTTGTGCCTAAACAATGTCTTGTTTCTTCGGTACGGATGGCCAATGGGAAGAAATCTACGATGACAATCGAACCAACTTGTCTTCCTCCCATTCTTCAGTTGAAACGCATCTGTCGCTCCATTACAATATGGACAAGCTAATCTCCCATGTGTAGTCCATCCCGACAACATCCCATAGGCAGGAAAGTCACTTATGGTCCACAAAAGCATCGCTCGCATCGTGAAATTCGTCTTCGTTGAGCAGTCATACGTCCTCTCCCCTGTTGACCACAAATCCTTCAACTCTTTTATCAGTGGTTGCAGGAAAACATCCAGCGACCTTTTAGGATGTTTCGGACCAGGTATTAATATGGTCAAGAATAGCAACTCCCGTTGCATGCACATCTCCGGTGGCAGGTTGTATGGCGTAAGAAAGACTGGCCACAATGAATATTGTCTCCCTGACATTCCGAATGGACTAAATCCATCTGTGCATAATCCGAGATACACATTCCGGATATTGCTAGCGAATTCCGGATATACTTTGTTAAAATGTTTCCAGGCTCTTGCATCTGATGGATGTGTCATCTCACCATCCGTCTGAGTATGCTCGGCATGCCATCTCATCTTTCCAGCAGTCTGCTCTGATTGGTACAATCTTTTCAATCTGTCTGTAATTGGTAGGTACCACATCCTTTGGTACGGTACCCTATTACGTCCCCGTCCTTGCGGCTTGAATCGTGGCTTCTTGCAGAATCGACATTCTTCTAACTTCTCATCATTTCCCCAGTAGATCATGCAGTTGTCGATGCAAACATCTATCATCTCCGAAGGCAACCCAAGACTATACACCAGTTTCTGAATCTCATAATAAGAATCAGCAGACACATTGTCTTCCGGCAAATACTCTTTGAACAAGTCTGCCCATTCATTCATGCAACTTTCAGGTAGATTGTGATCAGTTTTAATATTCATCATTCTAGCAGCCAACGACAATTTAGAGAGACCTTCTCTACAACCACTGTAAAGTGGTTGATTCGCCGCATTTAACATTTCATAAAACTTTTTTGCATCTATGTTAGGTTCTTCATCTTCATCATGAGCTACAAATGCATCAGTTACCATATCATGAACCCTATCAAAATCTACCATCTGCTCCTCCTGATGGTAACTAGGTTCATTATGCAAATGAAGAGCAACCGGTTCTTCCTGAAAATTGCTATTACTACTACTAGCTTCATTCTGATCATAATTATTATAACCTTCTCCATGTTGAAACCAGATATAGTAATTTGGCGTGAAACCTCTATTTATTAAATGCTTCCAAACATTTTCACGATTTGCCAATTTCGAATTGTTGCATTTCCGACATGGACAGAACATCTTACCGCTTTCTAGGGCGAGCGGTGTGGAATCTGCTTGATGCATAAATGTCTCCAGTCCCGCAATGTATTCTTTCGTCACTCTCCCGTTAGCATCTCTATGCATATACATCCACCTCCGCAACTCGTAGACATTCCCAGAGCCTGACATTTTTTTCCTTTCACGTTTTTCTTTTTTTTTCTTGTTGGTGTGTTTAAAATGATGTTGAAACTTCCATATTTATAGAAAATTTTCGAATCTGGTAGTTGAAGTTTTGCGATGAATTTGCGAGGAAAAGGTAGGTAGCAAAAAAAAACGTGCTTTAAAATTCTTCGTTAAGTTCACGTATATCATTTCCTCGTAAAGGTGACGTAAATTTACGTTGATTTAACGAGGAAATTATATTTCCAGTTTTCCTCGTAAAGATAATGCAAGCTTTACGTGGTTTTTACGAGGAAAATGTATTTCCTCGTAAAGACCACGTAAAGTTACGTGGGCTTTACGACGAAATGTTATCTTCGTTAGTTTACGAGAAAATAACGAGGTTTATTTCTTTCGTTGTAAATTCCTCGTAAGTTCCTCGTACATTTACGAGGATTATATTTCCTCGTTAACTTTCCTCGCCAAAATGCTGTTTTCTTGTAGTGTTTGGTCAAAAAAACAACCGTTCATAGTATTCAAAAAATGTTTTAGATTTTGGCTGAAATTAGTAATGGACCGTCACAGTGTAGAATTGTGATCTTTTATTTTGTTATTCTGGCTGAAATAGAGGTTGCTCATGGATTTGTAATCGGTATATATATCTTTGTTTTAGTCAATAAAATTATTTTATTAAAATTGACTTACAACTTTGATCAATAAGCTAACCCCAGTGAACTATAACCTTCGAATTACCATACGTCTTTCGAATTCTTTTAAATTTAGAGTCATCCTTTTAGTCAATTAGAGTATCCAAAGCAAACAATCAGAACCGGATTTTTTTTTTTGTTTAAATCAGAACCGGTTATTAGACCATCCGCATTAGTGAATTCGGGGAAAGGGTGGAAGCTCGATTCCCAAAACAAATTTTTTGATTATTTTTATTATATTTTCATTTGATTTAAAAAAATAATAAATAAATCAATTATGGACTGACACATATCGTGGAACCCACGAAACAGTGTTGAAAATATTATAATATTTTCTTTTGTGTGAACTTTTGATTAAATTTCCAGTGGGATGCTCTAATGAGCTAAAAATAATGAGAAAACTATATCTATGGCCATTGAAACTGTACTCAAGCAAGCAACTAATGATAATCTTTTATATGCAAATGACATTGTACTCGAATCAAATTATTTTGATATTATAACATATAAATCAACTAAAGCTTGTTACAAAAAGAAAAAAAACATATAAATCAACTACTGACTTTTTTTTGGGCAACGATCAACTACTGACTACTGAGTTGATTGAAGGTGTAACGTTTTTTATTGCTACGTAGGTGTACGTTAGCGTACTGCATTGTTCCAATATTGCAAATGTCATGTTTTGTTTTATTGTTTAATTAATTCTAATACAAAATACCAATTCCATTTCAAAACGATCTTATACAGTATTGTTCCAATATTGCAAAACCATATATTATCTGTACAGTACTGCATTGTTCCAATATTGTTTTAAATGATCTATAGAGTATCTATACAGTACTGCATTATTCCAATATTGCAACACCATACATTTTTATTAATATTTTCCACATATTGAATCTTAATATAATTGCATAAATTTTTGTGGTTATCTATTTTCCACAGTTTTAAACTAATAAAAATCAATAATGATTTTTTTTGCAGTTAACAATTAATCATTATTAATTGATAAAAATACCTAAAAAATATAAAAATGTATCTTTCTAAAACAATTTTCTCTAAACACATACGTTTTTCTAAATCAGAAAGAGTATGTCTCTAAACAAATTTTGTGAATAAGTTACAAAATATTCATAAATTTTATTGGAATTGAAAGCCAATTACAACTCGAAACTTTACATATAAATATATGAAATTTTGTATATCTTTTTTCAAAATTAACACATATACATATATATTAAGCAAATTTTTTTTTAACATATATAGGCAAATTTTGCTAACTAATTTCCTATCCAACCAAGCTAATATAAAAACAATGAGAAAATCACATAAAACCCTCAAAGTGTCACTTACTAGCACTTTAAACCTTGAAGTTTTTTCACTAACACATTTAACCTTCAAAGTGACATTTGTATCATAAAAAACCTCCAAATCAAAAAATTGACCGGTTCAGCAGGTAATTTTTCAAAAATAATTATTTAATTAATAAAATAAAAAATAAAATAAATAAAAATCCAAAAATAAAAAAAATCGAAAATTTTAATAAAATTTACAAAAAAAAAAATTAGAAATTAAATAAATATATTAAAAATTAAATTATTTTCTAAAATATTAATAAAAATAACTAAACAATTAATAATAAATAAGATTAAATTTAAATAGAGAAAAACTAAATAAAAAGTTTACAATTTTTTTTAAAAAATGGAAAATATAAAATTCAAAATTCACAAGTGACGATGATGGTTTCTCACATAACCATTAACAATGACGATAATTAACATATCTCCAATGATAGTTTCCAACACCATCTTAAAATGACAAAAAGAAATATTTTTCAAACTTTTGATTTTCATTTTTTGAAATATATGAATTTTTTTATTTTCTGTTTTTAGTTTGATCTCATTTATTTTTGAATTTTAATTTTCTAAATAATAATTAATTTCATATTTTTTCTAACTTTTTGTAATTTATTATTTTGATTCTTATGTAATTATATATTAATTAAATAAAAATCAAAAAATTAGAAAAAACAGAAAATTAATTAAAATTTAGAAAATTAAAATTCAAAACTAAATGAGATCAAATTAAAAAACAGAAAAATAAAAAATTCATATATTTCAAAAAAAATGAAAATTCAAAAGTTTGAAAAAGATTTTTTTTTGTCATTTTCAAAATGATGTTGGAAACTATCGTTGGAGATATATCAATTATCGTCATTGTTAATGGTTATGTGAGAAACCATCATCATCACTAGTGAATTTTGAATTTTATATTTTCCATTTTTTAAAAAAAATGTGAACTTTTTATTTAGTTCTTCTCTATTTAAATTTAATCTTATTTATTATTAATTTTTTAGTTATTTTTATCAATATTTTAGAAAATAATTTAATTTTTAATATATTTATTTAATTTCTAAATTTTAATTTTTTTTAATTTTTTCATTTTTGTAAATTTTATTAGAATTTTCGATTTTTATTTATTTTGGATTTTTATTTATTTATTTTGTTTATTTTATTAATTAAATAATTATTTTTGAAAAATTACCTGCTGAACCGGTCAATTTTTTGATTTGAAGATTTTTTATGATACAAATGTCACTTTGAAGGTTAAAAGTGTGAGTGAAAAAACTTCAAGGTTTAAAGTGCTAGTAAGTGATACTTTGAAGGTTTTTATGCGATTTTCCCTAAAAACAATAAATCCGATTACCTAAATAATATCTGCTCGTTCCTCTTTCATCTTATAAATTCTAAATTACGAGCTTACAGTGTCTTTTGATATAATGAACATATAAGTTATTTTCAAAAGTGCTGTACTTTTAGTTAGTTGGAACGATTAATTGGACCAAGCACGTCTAACCACAGAGCCAATGGTTCATGGCCACATCGACAACCACAGTCCAACTTTGGTTCAATAGCTCCTTTTTTATTTGATCGCACTGCACCAGACCACGCGCATCTAAAGTTACCTAACCCATTAGGTATATCATAAATTAATAACCAATATATCTTTTTACATGATTTTAGTTTCTTTTTTTTTTTGAGAAAAACATGATTTTAGTTTCTCCGTTTTAATATATCTTTTTTATGTGAATATCCTTTTTGTTGCTTGTAGTTCATACAATGTCATATTTTGTTTCGTTTCTATGATGATGTTTTGCTTGCTTATCATGCGTACAATGTTCAAATCTGGTTAGTAGTTATTGGGTATGTGAAAATTATATAGTTTAAAATATTAGTTTAGTGTCGAGTTCGATCTTCAAGCCAAGTATATATTTTTTTTGTAAATCGCCAAGTATATATATATATTTTTTTTGTAAATCGCCAAGTATATTTTTTGCAACATATTTTTGAAGTTGAAGTAATTAGAACAATATATCACCCAAATTAACAAGTACGCTCTACGCTAGTTTATTTATGTTTAACTATATGGCTGCAGTGAATGATTTTGTCTAATTAATAGTTTTTTTTTTGACAAAAATCTAATTAATAGTTGTAATCAGATATTAAATCTAACAGGTGCACATTTAGGGCCTGACTGGTGTAACCGCAGCGGTTGTGATTGCGGTTGCGGGAGTTTGCGGGTGCGGGTGGTTGCGGTTTTAAGTGTTTTTTAGAGATTTGTACGACTGGTACAACTGTTAGAAATTGTTGCGTTTGCGGGACTCTTATGACTGGTAAACTACCAAACACAACATCTGTTAAATAATAATTTAACAATATTTACATTTTATGTAATTATAAAAATATTAAAAATCATAATAATATGATAATATATAAAATTTATATTTATAAAATCATATTATTTAATTTTAAAAATTTATAGAAAATATTTTAGTTTTGAATTTTTATAATATAAATTGAAATATAATATGAATACATTTTACAATTTCTATTATTCAATTGAAAATTTTTATTGGATATTTTTAGTATTATTTTTATTTATTCTGTTTTTAAAGAAAAAAATTTATCCTCCCGCAACCGCCCGCAACCGCAAACGCTAGCTGGAACCAGCTTTTGATTTTAAGAGGTTCGGAGCGGTTTGAAGCGATTTATAACGTTTTATGTGATTGTTTCGAAACGCCAACAACCGCTATGAACCGCAAAAGCTGCGTTTGCGGGTGGTAGCGGGAAAACCAGTCAAACACCTTACTTAAGAGTTGAACGCCTTCATATTAATCTAGATTTCCGCTCGATTCACTCGAATATCTCAGAGAAAAAAGATTACCAAATAATATATATATATATATATATATATATATATTCTCAAGAAAAAATTGTCATTGTATGTATGGGTCTTTACTGAACATTTATTATAAATGTTCGTTTGTTAACGCCTTTTTACCTATATTTTACCAGTAACTTGTATTATGGAAATTTGAATTCAAATAATACAAATATAATCTTTTTAAAATGAATTAGTTAAATAATTACTCCATTTAACTCTCATTTCATTGTAGTTAGTCCAAAACAAAGGTAAACATGATTAAATTAAACTATTACTGAGAAAGTCTATTGTTTGGACTTTGAGTTGGAGCCGACCCATTTAGCTGAACCAGCATCCATTAAATGAACCAGCATCCATTATGAATGGATCAATGTGAAACTATTGCACTTCATCTCGTACAAGAATATTATATTCAACGTAAATTAACAATACACATTAACTAAAATCATAGTAACGCATATATAACATGACAAAATTGGCTTTCAAATTGCTTAAATAGTTTGGTTTATAGTTTTAGAGACAATGTATATTTTGTTAGTCAACATCCTTATACTACTATTATTCAGCAAAATATACTAGTTCTTTATTTGGTTGCAGAATTAGTAGGATTATTTTTCTATACATCTGTTATTTTTAATCTTCCAAGGCCACATCTACCATTAGGAAAAGTCTTCATGGTCATACATGAATAATTTTTTTTATAATGAAAGTAATGACTTTCTCTTGTAATCTACTTCCCCTTTTTTAAAAATATAGTTTTAACATTTTTATACAACAATTAAGAAAATGATTGTAAAACATTTATGTTCTTATTAATTACACCTTTTTGAACAATAACATCTGAGAAAATAATTACTAGGTGTTTTCCTGCACAATGTGCAGAAAAATATTTTTTATTCAATGTATATTTAGTAATATATATGTATATATATAAAATTACAATTTTGAAATATTCTTTAATTTATATCTTTTTGTTAAATATATTAAATAAATTTTGTAAATGTAAGAGAAAATTTTGTTAAGTGTATAATTATCAAAACATAAAACTAAATAATTTTCTAAAATTTATGGATATTAAAAAAACTAATAGTATTGGATTAGAAAATTACATTTAAAACTGTATAATTTTGAAAACTGTTTTAGTAATAATAATTATAAAATAGAATTAAATTTTGAAAATTCCAAAATATATTATTATTTATATTTATAACATTATATTATTTTTTGCTATATTAATGATGATCTATGAGTTATTACCATATTTTATAAAATAACTAAAAATACAAATCAATATAAATGTAAATGTCCATGTCACTATTTTAAAAAATTATTCTTAAAAATGCATAGTATTTTGAAGAATTGTTTTTGTAATTAAAATTATAAAATATAGCTAAATAATTTCGAAATTTTATTTATTATATTTCTATTTAAATTTATTATTTACCATATTTTAAAAACTTATCTTAAATATAAATCAATATTAAATGTAATATGTCATATCTATAAGTTATTACCATATTTAAAAAAATATCTTAAATATAAATCAACACTAAATGTAAATATCCATGTCATAATTTACTTCAAGCCATGTCATCAATGTTAGTGTGCT
>NW_026616086.1:0-30693 GCF_000801105.2 Raphanus sativus
AAGGATTAATAAAAGACAAGACAAAGTTGTTGATTGATGGTGGTTGCTCATTAAGATGTCAGGAGATGGCAACGAGATTGGGAATCAAGCAATGTGCCTTACCCATTAGATATCTGGGAGTTTCCTTTGTCATAAAAAAAAACTGAAGAAGAGTGATTTTCTGCCGCTTCTGGATAAAAATACTCTTCATGTTTGATTCTTGGACAATTCGCATCTTTTCTTCAGAGGACGGGTTCAACTCATACAAGCAGTAATTTACTCCACAATTTTTTTTTTGGATTCAATCTTTATCATTCCAAAAAAATATTGTAAGCTGTTTAAGAAAATGTGTAATGCGTTTCTCTGGAGAAGAGCCCTTGCGGTAGCTAAAAGAGTTAAAGTCTCTTGGATTTCAGTTTGTACTCCCAAGGAAAGGGGCGGTTTGGGGCTCAGATGGTTGGAGGAATGGAATCAAGTTCCTAGGGTTGAAATTAATTTGGTTGATTTTTGCGGCAGGTGGTTCTCTATGGGTTTCTTGGGTTAGGAGGAATTTGATTGGAGAAAGAAAATTTTGGGAGCTCCAGCCACAGAGGTCTGATAGCTGGATTTGGAAGAGCTTGTATAACTTGAGACATTTAGCGCATCCTATGATAGTTTGCGAGGTTCGAAGTAGGATCACTGCTAGTTTCTGGCACGATAACTGGTCGTCGCAGGCCCCTTGATTGACCTCACGGGACCTAGAGGACCAGGAGTCACTGGACTTCATACGATGCGATGGTAGCAGATGCTTTGCGAGAGGGTGACTGGTGCTTAAGTAGGAGCCGCAGCAGGAATAGACTTATTACCTTAATTCGAGACAGTCTACCTGATTCAGCTCCTATTTGTTCATCTGAAGCGGAGGATATATACCTTCGGAAGCCCGGTAATAGAGTGGCTTCGAGTTCTTTCTCTACTGCAGATACCTGGGAGGCCTTACATCCGCGAGGGGAGACAGTTTTTTGGCACCGTCAAGTTTGGTTTCAAGGGAGGATACCGAAGCACGCCTTTATAACTTGGGATGACACAAGACAACATCTCTTTTTTTTATTGTTCCTTCAGCTCGGAGGTGTGGTGTTTCTTCTGCTCTAGACTCAGCATCAACCCTCCTACTTTTTTTGAAGATGGTCTTAGATGGTTGAGTAATCCTTCTTCTGATGAGTTTGTGAAGTTGATTATTAAGCTTGTGTATCAAGCAGCCGTTTATAATATTTGGAAAAAGAGAAACACTCGGATTCATAATCAGAAATTTTGAACAACTCAGGCTGTGATTCTTGAGATTAAACAATCAGTGCAGACAAGGTTGGATCCTCTGTCTAGAGCTCACAACTCTACTTGGGACCTGGTTTAATAGATTTTAGCAGCAGGTTTTTGGTCTAATTTTTGGGAAGTTTTGTTGGGAATAGTTTGTTCAAGTCTATACATGTAAGGGAGTCTTAAAAAATAAATCCCGGTTGTGGGCACCTTTTATAGGTGTTTTTGTACTTGTTCCCCAAGTTTTAAGTTGAAATAATAGTTATTTAAAAAAATGACCCATAGAAAAACTTCACTTGTACTCCTAATGCTCGTAATCGAAAAAATGTAAAGAAGTCACAAACAACATTGTAGAATCCAACAAGTGGGTTTTGAGAGCGAGAAGTTTTGTGGACCTCCTTATAAGATAGCAATTCGGGTGAGAGGGTCGTATAGAACCAATTCTGTTAAGAACCGTCGATGTTTGAAATGGTGTAATGTGATGAAATCGCAACAATGACGTAGTAGAGAGCATATTTGGTGAGTCCATACTCTTGCACAGTTAAGTTAAGTATGAATTCTCGTTAGTATACATATGTTTTTTTTATCCAGACCTTTCTAACAGGACTTTGCATTAATATTTTGATTATGCTTACCATTAGTAGATAAGGTGGTAACATCTTTCGTTTCAGAAATTCGCATAACAATTCATTGATAATTCTGATTTGTTTACTCTTCCATAATTGTTTCCAAAGATGACAAACACCACAGTAGAATTAATCCAATGGATTATTTCTTTTAAAATTGGTCGCAGTGGCGGAATAATGTGCCCCATTTACACATAATTGTGAAGAGAAGACAATCTTCATAGAAAACATAATAAGTGAATAGTCCAGTAATAGGAAATTGTCCAATTCCTACATCAACAAAAGCCAGCGGTCCGGATCAGTACATAAACATGTTACATGTGAGAAAACATACATCAACTAGTACAAAATTTAATTTTCATACACGAACTTCCAAAATTTGGTTTTAACATACATTGATCTAATTTTCGTTAGTTAAACATTGAGTTGTCGTTAACCAGTAACAGAAAATCGGCCAATTCTTACATCAATAGGGGCCTACGGCCGCGATCAATACATTAACACTTCATCTGTGCAAAAACATACATCAAGTAATACAAAATTTAAATTCAATACACGAACTTTCAAAATATGGTTTTAACATACATTTACACAGTTTCTACTAATCAAATAATACTGAAGATAAATTGTTTATCACATGTTGATTAAATAACGTTTTATTGTATTATATGGTAATTAAACTGTATTATTATATTATATAGGAATTGACCGATTTTTCTCCTTGAGTTGATTTCGTAGAGACGCTGTAACATCAAAATTATTATTGAAATCTGGTGGTAGTCATAATGGAACACCATTGTCCAATATCGTGTCCATGACCATTTGTACTGAGTTTTAGCTTTAATTTAATTATAGTTATAATTATAAATTATTTATTTTAAATTTAAATATACAATTGTATTGCATTTTTTTTAAAAATAGTAGGTTTTTTTTGCAAAATTGCTAGAGAATTATGAAAGACAGTCTAACTGAATCCATCGCAAATCCTTAAAAAAATCGCTAGGAAATTATGATGGTGTATTCTGAATCGCAAATGTACTAGATAATTGTGAGGGTGTACTCGCAAATGGATCAACCAAATCCAACTTGCCATTGGGCGAGTTGGGTGCATCAAGTCCTTCTCTCCCAATGGCGAGTTGGACTAACCTTATCCAGTCCTATGCCATGCATTTTCGTCTCCGGAACTTTCACTTTTGGGTTTCGATCAAATTGTCTCTTATTTCGTCTCGATTAGAATTACCGTTGGAACTTTACGACAAAAACCGCAACTATTTGGTTACTTTTTGTTGGCTCTCGTAGAGAATCCGAGACCTCAAGGAAAATTAGGTTTTCCTGGCTTTTTTTATTATACGGAAATCGACGGTGCAAATTTCGTTTCCCACAGTCATCTCGAGGAGGCTCTATTATCTCAAAAGGTCTTCTCTGGAAGCCGAGATATCTCGTCTGACGGAGTCCCGCCAAGAGCTAGTGGATCTGGAGAAGCGGCACATTGAATCTATCATGTCTACACGGTTTGATGACTTCATTGAGAAGGTGAGGGTGTATTTTTCCAATCGGGTCATTAGTTGTCATAAGGAGTACATATCTGAGGGAATTCTCATTCCTGCGGAAAAGTTGGCCGAGAACGAGCGCAATATGTTGGTGCAGTCGGCCGTTTTGGATTCTGTAGATGTGAATGAGCTGAGCCTAAGTGATATTTCGTCTTTCTCCTTGGATGTTAACGGCCAGATAGCAGAGTGATTACTTTCAAATTTTCTTTTTGCTGTTCTCCTTTTAATCAGACCGTTGGTGGTCTTTTGAACTTTTAGATTTATATCTAAAACTTTAAGCTTTAGAATTTCTTATATTTGCTTTGATCGCATCTCGACTCTTTGTGTCTTTTGGTATTGTATCTTGGTGGTTGCGTCTGTGATCACTTGGGATATTTATATCTTCAATGTGAATGGATTGTCGCGTTTCCTTGTTTCTTGTGAGAAAAAAAATACTTTGATATGAGTTAGAAATACGATATATGGTGGTTCAGTTGTTCGGAGAGGGGGACTCGGCCCGGCTTATCCCTTGTAAGGTAGGATCAAGATAAGCATGCAAGCATTGCTCGGCTTACGGCCTATCTGATCACTGACCAGTGCGAGTTCGGCCTCGGCTTTTCTGTTTTTTTTTTCTAGGCGGAGAGCGAGACTCGGTCCGACTTACCCCCTGTAAGATAGGATCGAGATAAGTGTGCGAGTAGGCTCAGCTTAGTACCTATCCGACCGCCGATCCGTGCGAGTCTAGCCTCGGCTTCACTATCGGATCAGGGGTTTTAGGCCCTTCACTGAGAATGTTTCTTCTTTAGGCAGAGAGCGGGACTTGGCCCGGCTTACCCTCTGTAAGGTAGGATTGAGATAACTGTGCGAGTGGGATCGGATTAGCACCTATCCGACCGCCGACCCGTGCGAGTCTGGCTTCGGATTCACTATCGGATCGGGGATTTTAGGCCCTTCACCGAGAGTGTTTCTTCCTTAAGAGGAGAGCGGGGCTCGGCCCGGCTTACCACCTGTAAGGTATGATCGAAATAAGTGTGCGAGCGGGCTCGGCTTAGAACCTATCCAACCGCTGACATGTGCGAATTTTGCCTCGACTTCACTGTCAGATCGAGGTTTTTAGGCCCTTCACCGAGAGTGTTTCTTCTTTAGGCGGAGAGTGGGACTCTGCGAGGCTTGCCCCCTGTAAAGTAGGATCAGGATAAGTGTGCAAGCGTGCTCGGTTTAGCACCTATCTGACTGCCGACCCGTGTGAGTCTGGCCTCGGCTTCACTGTTGGATTGAGGTTTTTAGGCCCTTCACCAAGAGTGTTTCTTCTTTAGATGGAGAGCGGGACTCGGACCGCCTACCCTTTGTAAGGTAGGATCGAGATAAGTGTGCGAGTGGGTTCGGCTTAGTACCTATCCGACCGCCGAACCGGGTGAGTCTGGCATTGGCTTGACTGTCGGATCGGGATTTTTAGGCCCTTCACCGAGAGTGTTTATTGTTTAGTTGTTATTGTGGCTGCACCCTTTTCGTGGGCTGCATACGTACCCCGGGGGATCAAGCCATACGTATTTCATCGAGACTATTTTTTTGAATATCGGGGTCTAAGCGTCATTCGTAAGCCACACTTATTCCGCGAGCTCGGATACGTTCTTCTGCGGGGGTTTAGGTGCTCACGTCGATATCTGCCTGCGACTTTGGCTCTTGCGCAATTTCTATTTGTGGCTCAAATTTGTTTTGTTCAGTGACTGGGAGTCTCCTTCAAGGTTCTCTTCGTTGTCTTTTGAGGATTGCGTTATTTCGCTCGGGTGAGTGCTCCTCTCGCCTCTTCAGTGGCTATATGTCTGATTTTCTGCTCCTTTCGAGATGCTTTCATCGTCATAGTTTTGCCTTCATCACTTTGTCGTTGTCGTTTGGTTGTCCTTTCGCCTCCGAAATCTTTCGCTTTTCTACAAAACATGCTCTCGACGCGCTTTGGCTTCCTCTGATTGTGTACACTCCACCTGGTAGCGGGATCTTAATGCATTGGTGGTAAGTTGAAAGCATCACTTTCATAGAATGGATCTAAGGGGTTCCCAAGATCGCGTTGTGAATGGTTGGTCTGTCAATTATCATGAATTTCACTATCATGCGGGTGTTCCCTACATACACTAGGAGCTTGACAGTGCCTTCTGACATAGTGGTGTCTCCGGCAAAGCTAATTAAAGGACTCGTTTCCAGCTTGATGTTGTTTTCGTCTATATCCATCTTTCTCAGCGTATCTTTGAAAATTACGTCGACGGAGCTTCAGGTGTCGATTAAGATCATGGACACTTTGCAGTCGACGACTGTTGGAGTGATGACCAGTGGGTCATTATGTGGTGCATCCAGTCCTTCAGTTTTTAGGTTATTGAAAGCGACGGGGCGTGTTTTACCGGATTATTTGTGGGGTCGTCTTTCTCTGTGTTGTCGTAGGCTGCATTTATCCTTGACGCATGGGGAGATCTTCTCATGATGATGCTGATTCGCCGCCGAGGTGGGGGGAGGTAGGATGTCGCCTTGCTGTTCTTCTGGTCTTACCCTTTTCAATTTTATCTCTGTTCGGGTTTTGTTGCTTCGTTGCTCGTACGAGTTGATTCTCTTCTTGGCGGTGTCCTGCGACGATTGTCCCTTCCACGTTTGGTGTCGGTTCGGACTCCTTCGCCATCCGGTGGTTTGATCTCGCCTCTTTGATATTTCCGAATAGGTGGTCTTGTAGGTCCCTGCATTCCATGGTTGAGTGTCCGTTCCTTTTATGCAATTCGATGTACCTTCATGGGACCATTTGTTCCAAGCTTGCCTTGACGATTTTTATGTGTCGCTGATGTGGAAGTTTTGCGCCTTTCGGTCCTCTTCTCTTTTCCGTTCACCTTCCGATTGATGAAGAGATTCCCGGCATTCTTCTTTTCACTTTTCTTTGGTTACGGCTTCTTTGGTGGTCGTGTATTTCTTGGCCATGGTCTCTTTGTCCTTTTCTAGTTCCACAAACAGGTTGGTTCGATGTAATGTGTCCTCAAGCGTGTGCGTCTTGTTTAGTTTAAGATCTTCGCGCAGTTTTGATTTGTACCATAAGGCGTTTATCAAGGCCGTAATGACGATCTTATCGTATACCTTGACGCGAGACACTATCGCTTTGAATCTTCCGATGAAGCTCCTGAGGGATTCCGTTCGTTCTTGAGATAAGGTGTAAAGGTCCGCTTGTGACACTCCGTCTTTGATATACATCGATTAGTGTTTTAAGAAGGACGTTGATAGTTTCTGGTAGCTGTCGATCGATCCTGAATCGAGCCGTGAAAACCAACTGAGTGCCTGTCCACTTTGGTTTCCTACGAACAATTGACAATATCGGGCGTCTCTCTCATCGAGAGTAGAATGGGCTCGTCCCATTGAAATAGTGAATGCGATCATGTACTGACGGGGGTCCGAGCTTCCGTCATATGTAGGGAATCTTATCTTCCCGGCATGATGTATGGGCTTGTTGTATATTCTTGCTGTGAATGGGGAGTTTTGGGTTTCTTCCAATACGCGATCTATCTCTGGTGCAACACTAGTATCTTGATGCACGCGGGAGTTTATGTTCTTTAGGGTTACCTGTAATTCTCTGATAATTTTATCTCGATCTTCTTCTTTCGAATGGCGTCGGTCTTAACCAGATGGGAGCATCTTCTGTCTTTGCGTTGGCGTTTCAGAGTCCCCAAAGAGTTTTCTTTGGATTTTGGCTGCCATCTTGGTGGGTATGCGTCCGGTGTTCCGTGGGCCGGTCAAATCATCTTCTTGCCTCTGGGTTGAATTGGCGTCGAGGTTATGATCGTTGGTCCTCGTTCTGGTGCCGGTGAGTTCGTCTACTTTTTCCACTAGGGATTGTAGTACGGACGATAGGTCGGCGCTTGGCAGGTCCTTTCCAGATATGTGGGGATTTTGAGATTATGTTGGGCATTCAGTCGCCCGTGCTGGATGAGTCGAAGTTATTGTGGGTTCTCCGAGGTGATTCGTTTGTGCCGTAGACGGCATCGTGGTGGAGGTGTTTCTGGCGTTGGAAAGCATGACGTCAATGGCGACATTAGTCGGTGGGCGAGTATTTCCGGGGTTTATTTGGCTGCTCCTTCCGGTTTCTACCGTGCTATCTGCCGCGGCATTCGAGGGTTGCTGTTTTTTTGCCTTTGTCGGAGGCGGGCTGCTGGATGAGGTGGACATTCTTTCAGTTTATAGCTCTTACTTCGTGCATTAGAAACTTTCCAGCCCCACGGTGGGCGCCAATTGTTGAATCGTAAATCCGGTAATAGGGTTTAGAATACAGTGATCAGATGCTAAACGAGATTCAAGGGGCCAAAGATTTCGTTTAATGAAGTATAAGAAAATATCCGAAAGGAGATACAAAAAAGAACTCATCGTCGTAAAGACTAACTCGTTGCCAAAAACTATTTCTCTCTATTCTCTCTCTAGTTTCTTTCGGTATTCCGCCCTCTCCTCTTCTTCATTGAATGCTCTCTTATATATACTCTCCTCGACCTGTCTTTCCTGCTTCGTAGTTGTTATTGTGTCAGAGAGTTGATCTGGCGATCATCATTGTACTATTACTTGTATAGGTTATATCTACGATCGGTGATTGGCACAGCCTACATCTTTAGGCGCATGTTCCTTGAGTGCGCCAAAAATTACTTGATCGATTGGTTTGGTCTTCTACTCTCGGACTTTTTCTTGATGGCTTCGTGTCCAACTCGCGAATGGACTGATGATTTTATTGTGTTCTGCCGGTTTTTATAACTTACTCATGTATTCTACCCAGTTTTATCAATCAAAATCAAATGAAAAAATATTTTTTTTTTTGGAAAGAACGAATGGCGGAGCTCTGATATTAGAACAAAATTAATAAAAAGTTCTTATCTAATATCTAACTATTAAAATATTAAAATAATAATAATTAAAAGTATGAAAAAACTAAGATATATCTATTATTTAAGAGATGTCTCTTACATCTCTTAACTAAATCTTGTATTTTTCCTACACTTAGCAACTTCTAATTAGTTTAGCTATTTAATTTTAATTAAATTTTAATTATTTATTTATATTATACTAAAATAATGATTTTTTGTTGCTAAGAACTTCATTTTAAGAGTTCATGCGGTAATTTTGCATATACTACTTACAGGGGATTATCTCGCACACGTAATGTGGATAGGGACCCATATCTATGGATTATCTGGTACATATGGAAAGTACGTAATGATAAGTTATTCAGGGAGATAAACAGGGATCCAGGAGAACTAGTTAGGCACGCAAAGAGTGAATGCCAAGCTTGGCATAATGCTAGAGAGAATATGAATGTGCCTCAAGTTACTCAGGAACCTCAAGTCTTAAGTTTGGGCAATATATGCATGATAGATGGTTCATGTACCTCTACAGATCAGTTTAGTGGACTTAGATGGGTATAGAAGGACAGCAGGGGGATGATCCAGCTAATGGGGATTAGGAAATTGAAGAGAAAGGAGTCAGCTCTACACTCGGAACTGGAAGCTTTGAATTGGGCGATGGAAACAATGTTGCAACACTCAGATTGTCAGAGATTTGGCACAGATTGCAAAGACCTGATTGCAATGCTGACAAAGCCGCAAGCATGGCCAAGTTTCTCTACTGAATTCGAGATGATTCAAACAATCAAGATGGACTACTCAGACTTCAAAATATGCTATGTGCCAAGAAATGAAAATGTGATAGCTGATTCATTAGCTAGGATTGCTCGTACCTTTCATAGATTGCTTTGCTACTTTGGTTATTCTATTCCGGTCTGGTTACCCAGACCACCTCAAGTTTAAGTAATAGAATAAACCTTTTGATGCCAAAAGAAAAAGAAGTTTTATGTTAACACGTGTCAACGCACTAGAGAACTTGCCTCGCTGAGTCCACGTCAGCACCACGGCCGTCACTACCCCCGAGACGGTTTTTAAAAAGAAAAAAGCTTCCTTACTTCCGTCTGTGAAAAAGAATCATTCTCTTTGAGAACGTCTTCTTCTCACGAAACCCTAACCTTTAATTTCCGCTACATTTCTTCGGAATCTCTCCGTCGGATCTCGGTCGCTATTCTGAGCTGCTGAAATCTCCGGTGAGTTGCCTACACTGATTGCGCAACTCTAGGATTTCGATTCACGCCTTTCTTTTGATTGTTTTCATATATATTTTTTTTCTTGTGTGTTTTGCGTAGTCGTCATCATGTTTATAGCTTGTATATCAGTTTCGGAAAATGTTGTTGTTGAAAGGGAAAGTGAAAGTGAAGGCTCTCCAGTTAGTGGTGGCGATGACAGTGATTTACCACCCTTACCTGTTCCGCCACCAAAGCCTTCCTAGAATGTTAATCCTGGTTATAGGAGTTCAGTATTGAAAAGTTTTGGTGATGTACGAATTAGAGCAACCAGAAGAGGTGCTGCGTCGCTCTCTTGTTTCCACTAGGAGTTCGCCAATTGGATTGCATCCTTCTTCTCCAATATCACACAGTGAGAACGAGGGCTATAACAGTTCCGATGAGCATATGCCATCCTTTGTTCCCTCTCATTCTGGCTCTGGCTTGGTCAGATTCTTTAACCTGTTGTTTATGGCTTTGTTTTCTATAAATATATTTTATTCCTATCTCACAGGAAAGAGAACATCAGTTTGAAACCGAGATTAGACAATCAAAAGGCTTTGAAATCAGACGTATGTTGGAAGATGGAAATTGTCTCTTTCGGGCTGTTGCAGATCAAGTATATGGGGACTCAGAGTCATACGACTTGACTAGACAAATGTGCATGGATTACATGGTAATTTTTCTTCGTTTCTCGAGCTAGGTGGGTTTCTCAAGATTTTAGCTTGCATTAGGTATATTAAACCAACAATAAATGAAGCTAGGTAGTACCTTATATACTCACTGTGTTTCATTGAATATTGATTTCATTCTTCGTTTCTAAATGAATAACAGTTGAAGCACTTTAGGTATAGAAATCATTAGTCTTTAGGTAAAGCGGAATGAAACTAAGTAAGAATGTAACAGCAGCATGATATGGATACAATTGTGCATGGATTACATGGTGATTTTCTTCTTATGCTGGTTTCCATGAGATATTAAACCAGCACATTGCATTAGATTGACAAACAGATTTTCTGTCGTAAATGGGGAAATATAAGTTGAACCAACAATAAATTAAGCACGCTTGCTACTTATAGATAGGCTACTTACCGTGTTCTGTATCCAATGTGTTTCTTAGTGTCTGGTCATCCTTCCACCTTTGGAAAGGTTACCGTTAAAGCATCTTTCCTTTTGAATGTCTATGTGTTGGGGTCCAAGACAGCATCAATCTTAGTTCAAGTGGAATGAAACAAAGAAGTTACAACTGCGTGTCCGTGTGTATGCGTTAACGATAGTCCTTTTGAAACTGTACTTTAATCTATCATTTTGTTCTGCGTGTACTGTGATTTGGACCGAGTATAGAAGTAGTGTTTTTCATTTTGATGGTAACAATTTGTAGTACTTAATGGTTTCACGATATGGTATAGGAACACGAGAGGGATCACTTTTCCAGTTCATAACTGAAGGCTTTACATTTTACTTGAATCGGAAAAGAAGAGATAAGGTTCTTTCTTGCTCTTATCCATTTCTTGTCTTCGTTAACTCTTTGTGTCAATTCTTTGTTTGACGCCCTCTTTGACACAATGGTGATAGGTCTTCGGAAACAACGTGAAGATCCAAGATTTAGCAGAAATGTATAATAGGCCTATCCACATTTACTCATATAGTACAGGTGCAGCTTTATTATCATAATAGACATTTATACAAGTTCTAGGTGAAAAAGAAAGTTCTAGAAAATAATGTTCTTTTTCTTTCATTATAGAGCCTATCAACATATTTCAAGGGAGCTACAACACTGATACACCTCACATAAGGCAAGTTACCACCACATAAGGCAAGTTACAATTCTTTGGTGGATCCACATCGGTTGACAGTTGGTGCAGGTCTTGGAATTAGTAACCTTAGTGGGGTAATTGTAGCTATAAATACGTTTGTTCTTCTCTTCTTTGTTCAACTGGTGCGAAAGAGTAAAACTTAGACTAAAAAGGTAGCAATCTTTTGTGTGTTTTCTCATCGTTTTTCCTGTTTTGAATCCAGAGACACGTGGACGGGGAGCAGGTGAAAGCTGCTATCAAGGCTCAGCAAGAACATCAGATCGATAATGCAAGTACCTTTATGTCCTCTATAACTCACTAGTCGGTCTGAGTGTGGGACTGCTTATATGTATTATTTTGTCTTTGTTCCAAGCGCTCTTAGCAGAAGGGAGATATTACTCTGATTTTGAGCTTACGGAAAAGGAGATTGAACGGTCGGTAATGGAAGCTTCTCGTACTGAGTATCTTATGGAATGGTCTAAGCCACGAATCATCAACCTCTAGTGCTGAGACGTCCTCTTCTGGAGCTAGTGAGTATTTTTCTTTTGAATCCTCTCCCCTATAATACACGGAGAAGAAGCATATTGGAACAATAAAAATTCTTGATACAGGAACTTCGGGCTTTGATTTGAAGCCAAAGGAGGCAGTCAAAGAGAAGACAGTGCTGAGCAGCAGCGTGGAGATGGTTTTGTCGATGGGGTTTAGTTATACGCAGACCATGGAAGCTTATAGCATTTTTGGGGATGACGTTGACTCTATCGTCTGCTATTTACTGGAGACGAGCTGTAGTAGCAACAACCGACGCAAAGGCAAAGCCACGCAATATAGCAACATGAGTTGTCCCTATTATGTAGTAATATAAAACATCAATTCGTATACCTATCAACGTTTGGACGGTTATATAACCCTTGTCAAAATATTGAATAAACTTCTGCATCATGACATTGCGTATGCGTATAATAATCTGCAAATCGAATAAGAGAAAGAAAACACTTGTATTTGAGTTAGAACTAGACAAGCAAAATAGGAATTTCTTTTTACGAAAATCAAAATTGCAAAGTACTTTCGGATAAGAGAACTAGTTAGTAAGATGCTTGACCAGGACTGTTTTCAAATGACGAATGAGATGAAACACAGCCTTCAAATGTGATGGATTTGATCACTCAAGAATTGTGATGGGATATGAATTACCTTCAAATGTACCAAAATAAATTACCTTGTCAACTTTTCTTTTTGGTCTAAAGCTCACGGCGTGTTGTACCAAAATAAATTACCTTGATAACTTATTTTTTTTGTCCACTAACTACCTTGCAAACTAAACGACGATAGCTCAGGTCAGTAACCGTTTTACCAGCGCAAGTCCCGTGCCACCTTATGATTACGGTAAGTGGAAAGGTGATTGATACAAGCAGTCTAGTTTTTACAATGTATTGAAACTGAATTTGGTCGTACTAAAATAAAAAAAATGAATTCGAAGATAAGTTAGTTGATATGCGTTTATTAGAAAGATATCGATCAATTATAAGATCACTTATAAGAAATAGAGTATTAAAATCAGCAAAATACAATGAAATTGCTTTAAGAATAAGTTTGAAGTTATCTTACAGTACTAAAAGCCCTTAATCCTCAATGGAGAGAACTATTACGTTAGATGAAAAAATTAACCAATCAAGAGATTTAATCTGCCTATGTCATCTTTAATGGGTTAAAATAGACTGAAAATGAGCTTTCCGTGTGGGTTCCAAATTTCGCTATGGCCCAAACTAAATATTATGCCGGAACGTCGTCGAAGGCTGTTTCTTCCACTTCGTCTCCACTGAGATCCTTTCCTCTGTAATCGCCGTTACATCTACCCTTACTTCATCAATCAATAATGTTGTTTACTCAATCATTTATTGTTTCGATCCACCTCCCGTTGATTCTTCATCCTCCAAATCCAGACGTCTCATGATTCCATCAACCACTTGATATAAATTTACCCTCACTACCCAAACCAAAGTATTTTGCAGTTCTTACTTTTGTACTCCCCTCTTCCGTCATGGCTAACCTCGATTTTGTAGTCCTACTTAACATTCGACAATCTGCATCTTTGCCGTTTTCTCAAGAGGTTGTTCGGAGACCCATCGCTTACTGGGATTATTAGGTTTTTAATTCGTTGGTTACTCACATAATTTTACTTTTGCTTTGGCGTTCTCTCTAATGGTTGTTATTGTTGATCTAACTTGATTTTAGTTGTTCTTCCCAGATTCTGATTGCATCGCCCCCAAAGAAAAAACTCAGGTTTGCTAATAAAGGACATGCTTATTTGTTAATATTGTGATCCGCCATCACTTTCATCATGTAATCTTAGTTGGTTCTTTCTGATTGCTTCATGACTTTTCTACTTTGGCTTATTGAAACTCATATTCATGAGCTGGAGGAGGACTTAAGCTTCTCAAGAATTACTCTCAAACCAAAATATATCTAAATGAAAACCCACCTAGTAGCACCAATCCATCACATTACTTTGGCTTATTGAAACTCATATTCATGAGCTGGAGGAGGACTTAAGCTTCTCAAGAATTACTCTCAAACCAAAATATATCTAAATGAAAACCCACCTAGTAGCACCAATCCATCACATTATATCTACTTATCATTCTCATCTCAAATAAGAAAGAAAGAGGGGTGAGTAAAATGGAAATCATTGTGTGAGATATAGATGTTAAAAATGAATTCCATGAACTCAGGCATAACACTAAAAATATATAATATAAATTTAACATGAAACAAACACGACACATAAAACATCATAAAAACAAACAAACGAAGTTCCTAGTTACGAGATTAGTGCTCATACACCTCTTTCCAATAGAGGTCTACATAAGATTCGCGTATGGGACTAGTGTCCACAAACATTGCTCCAGATACACTTTATCAACCTCTTAGGCTACAAATCAACAGATCGAGTAAGTTGGTTGTACAATCAACACAACCTCAAGCTAGCATACATAAACACATTTTTATTTCCGGATATCATATATTCCTCTCGTTATTCAATTGCTTTATTACATTAAATGAAGTAAACAATGTTGAACCTTCTAACTTCCTATTTCCAGTGTAGGCAAAGGACCTAAAATCCTAAACACACAAACTCCAACCATACCTAATTCAAAAAGACTTGACATATTAGAATTAACTAGGCACGTATAGTCAAAGTAATAGGCCGCATATGAGTAATTAAGAGAGTAACTCTCATCTTAGCTAATGTGAGATGGATCGAGAATGCTTGGATACGAATGATCTGCCTCGTCCAACAAGAATTAACCTAAGTTACATGATTGCTTTGTGTTAAAAAAAAAACAATTAACATTCATATTACTTAGGTTACTTGCAACACAAGAAATATAGAAGATACCAATTAACTATCATGGCTTAGATTCACGTTAATGGTGTTAAGTTATATGAGTTTCAAACTTAAAACTAATTGGTGATAAGATTATTGATCTATTTATCATACATATTATTTAAGATCAATTCCAACTTCCAATGTTGGAGACCTTTTCAGAATGATGGATGTTTGACCGTTAATCTCACAATGTTCAAGCATGAATCGATGAACTAATTTTGGGCTAAATTGATATGGATCATATTGGATTATATGGCTTGGATTCTAATAATATGTTAAATTAGAGGAGTTTCCAACCTAAAAAAGAAATGATGATAAATGAATTGACTCATCTATGTTGTACAGAATTAATATCTTTCCAATTTGTGGTGTTGGAGATTTTTTCTACAACAAATAGCTTTCTCACTTAAACGATACGGCCTATCTACAATAACTAAAGGGTAAAAAAAACCAAAAGGGTCACGAGGTGCAGATTAGTGGTCGACAGTGTTGAGACGGTGACTCGGGCTTAGGTTAATAATAGTTAAGTTAAACTTAAATCAGATCTGGTTAAGTAAACTTTTGTAACGAGAAGTTGTTTTTCTGAATCATTACTTTTCAGTATATAGGTAAACGATTTATGTTTTGAAATAAATAGATTTTTTTACCTTCTAGGACACTTTATGTCTTATGATTTACATCATAAAACACTTCATGCTGGTCAGACACTTTATCCATAGTTATTGTCTTTCATGCCCTCAAACTAACTCATCTAACCACACTACTAATTAGAGAGAACTAATCCTAGTTCAATTATTTTAAATATTTTTTTCTTTTATTGGCAAACACACAAAAAGTAGTTTCTCTCCCCATTGTTGATTTCAAATCTCATATCCATTTTCCCTTTCCCATGTACATGAACACATTTTTCTATCTACATTTTTCATGTCCACACATTTTATATAATCTTTTTAAAATATATAAAATATATATATGAAAATGGATCTTAAAATATAGAAGAAAAAAAGTTACAATCTATTGCGAAATTATATTTGCTTTATATATATTATATTTTAAAGAAAACCAAATAAAACATTTGATAGGATGATAATAATAAGAACTTAAAATAATAAAAAAGAAACTAACCGCTACAAAGACATCTGACTTTCCTACAAAGACATGAAAAAAAATTAAAACGTGAACTATGTACAAGTCAATATTTTCTCCGTTCATATTTTTTGTATCCATGTCCACCCATCTGGTCATAATGATTAGGAAAGAAACCATTAAAAGATTTTGTTAGGCAGAATTATAATCTCTAATCTTTTTAAACAAGATTCATTCACAAAAAAAAATGTTATTTTTTCTAAGCTTCCCCAAGAACCCCAACTACGAACAGAAAACAACTTTTGTGTTAGAGATTTTTATTTAATTTTTTTTCACTTCCAACCATCCATGTCCACGTCTTTTTGTTTACATATTTTTCCATGTTCAGATTTTTTTCGTCCACATTTTATATACATACATTTTTATATAATTATTAATATATATATATATATATATATATATATATATATATATATGAAAATAGATCTTAAAATGTAGAAGATAAAAAAGTTATAGCTTATTATTTCAAAATTATTTATTTCTATACTTTAATTTTGAAAATAATCACATAAAGAAAGAGAGAGATGATTCCTACAAAAAAAAACATTATTTAAAAAAAAAAACTAAGTAGGTTTGAGTTTTGTTTAACAAGGAAAAAGGATAATTGTGTACAAACATACAAGGAATAAGAGGATAACATGCTTCGAGCAACAAATGTCTTATCATGACAAAAAAAAAGAAAAATGTGTCTGATAAGGCCATCCTCAATGGATGATCATTTTGCATGTGCTTGGGTTTTAAATAATAGGATAAAATGAAAAAATAGGTTAAGATCAGTTTGAAAGTGCTTGAACAAGATCTGTGCTTATTTTTGTTCTTCTTCTTCTCTCTCACGATTCCACTAACGACTAAACTAAATATATTATTTTACTAATATTTTTACTCTAAGCACATCCATTAAAAATCTCCCTTTAAGGATGCTCTAAGGTAACTCACTCAATAAAATATTGTTATGGTGTATTTAGACCATATCATTTCTAAATCAACATACGTGCAATCCCGTCTACCCTTAATATTTTACGTCGGTTCGTTGTTTAGTCCAGCATCAACTATAACTACAATAAGGCCCGCCTACCTTGTCCCAATCGTAATATTTATACGCAGTCCACATCCTTTCAACCATTCTTTCGTCTTATTTTCACGAGACAACAAAGAAAAAGGAGAATGTGTTAAGACAAAAGAAAAGAAAGCATAACAAAAGGATAATTAGTCGTTTATGGAATAGAAGGTGAATTTTGAAGAGTTGGTAGTCTTTAGGTTTGATTGAAAAAGCACATGACTACTGTCTAGTGACATTTAGATAAGGCTGCGTTTGATGTTTCTTCTTTGGCTCTTTTTATTTTCTTATAATCCTATTCCTTTTTATATTTATTAATTTCACTTTGCAATTGAACTCAATTTGCAGTTCTTCTCAATTTTTTTTTTGTAAAACAATAATTTAGCTGTTGAAAATTATATAATATACGAGATATATTAGCAGTTGATAAAGAGTGCGTGTACACTAGTAATATTAATCCCAACAAGAGTTGAACCTAGAAGTATATATATAAGTATAATGTAGTGATTAAGTAATAATCAACTTCACGCCTTTGTTACTTCATATATATATTTATATCATACCACAAGTCTATAACGAAAATCACACTTAACCTTTTTAATAACTAACACGAAAGTAACAGCTCACGCACTAATCACTATTACAGAGCAAACCTCGCTTACGCTACGCGTATCTACGTTCTAATTAATAATTACTACTATCTCTATTTCACAAAAATATTATTTCAAAAGAAATTCTTGTTACAAAATGTAATTTTAGAATTTTTAATGCAATTAGTTGATCAAAAAAGAATTATAATGCACTTTATATTTTTTCCAGCTTGATATTAATTATAAACTACATTACTTTTATAAATAATTTTATTTATTTTAGATACTAATAGTTAAATAAGTGTAGCTAGTAAAAATATAAATATACTTTAACTGTATTTTATTCAATATAAAAATGTCAAAATAACATTTTATGAAATGGGATAATATATTGTGGACCCCATGACAACAACATACTTTTAGATATAATAAAATATGTTTCATATGTGAGGTATATGGGAGACATACATTACCAATTTAAAATTTAATGGTTTTTAATATCCTGAATATACATATCTCGTATGCATTAAGAATCAGTTTAAAGGTCGGGATAAGCAAATTTTATACTCTCTTTAGGTCTCCGCATTCGGATCCTTAGGTCGAGTTTAGATCAGTTTACGTCGGAATCCTAAACATTTAGACCAACTAGATATTTTAAAAAATTCTGTTTAGATTTGAGTAGGTATGTAACTGTCGGATCCGAATCAGTTCAGGTTTATAATTTCAATATCCATAAAATATCTGTAAATTTCAGGTATATTATGTGTTTTGGTCATTTCAGATATTCAGGATCTGAAAGGATCCAAAATATTTAAATCCGAAAATCTGAAGAACTGAAAAATACCCAATTTTATTTTCTGAAAATCAAAAATTTATCTAAAACCCAAAACTATACCAGAAAATCCGAAATCAAAACTTAAAAAAAATATCTGAAATACCAAAATGAATTAATGAAAATATTTAAATATACCTAACATATACAATACATTTTGGGTACTTCAGATACCTGATTGGCTCTCATTTATGACCTGAACCTAAACCGAGACCCATTAAAAAGAATCCAACATGTACTTTAGCATGAAACAGGACCCGAACATGTATTTTGGGTTAGTTTCCGTTCGAGTTTTTGACCCGGATAAAATGTTAATGCCTAGTCTTTTTATATACAATAAAATATCAATATATATTTTTATAGTTTTCCGCAAAATAAAGTTCCCCCCCCCCGGCCCAAAAAAAGGTTAAATCAAAATTTGTTTTTTTTGACTTCTTAAAGTTAGCTTTTTATTAATTCAGCTTTTATTCAATTTAACTATTGTAGGTATAAATTAAGCTAATCAGCCAATCTTTATAAGTAATTTCGCTGAGAATTTTAGAGAATTTGCTAAATATGATGCAAAAATTGAATTTGAATGTAAATTTATATCTTAAATTGAATCAAATACAAAAGTAACTTATAAAGTAATAAATTAAAATTAGCCAATTATGACCAGACAAAAAGCTGTAAACACTTTTAAAATTATAGTCTTGAGAAGTTATATAGACAATGAATTATTCTCCTAAAAGACCTCTTGAGAAGTGTACTCATTTTATTTAATTCTAAAATTTACTTATAAATTTTGAAAAAAAAATTTTGATCTGTGGAAAATGAATTGAAATCATGAAATAAAACAATTCAAAATAATGTAAATTTAATTCAATAAAACTGATTTTTCACATAGATTGTATGTCATGATTTTTTGTCGGTTCGGGTTTGGTAACATATGTTCAAGTAATGTTGGTATTTTTAAGGTTAAACTTTGAATTTTAAATATTCTTTTGAATTAAAATTTGACATATAAATGTTTAGATTTTTATATATTAAAAATTTTAGAAGTTGATTTCATGTTCAATGAAATGTTATTGTGATCAAATTAAACTATTTGATTTTAGAGTTTATGGGTACGTAGAAGATTTTCTTAAGAAATCTGCCAAGAAGTTATGAACTAGTAATATTCTTTAGAGTCTTCTAGAACATAAGGTAATTTAGGGTTAGGAAACTTCTTCAGAAGTTCACTAAACTATAATGCACTACTGATTTCTCAAGAAGTTTCTACACCGAAAATTTTGACATAATTTTAAATTTTGTCTCTTTATATAAAAAAATTAACATATATTTTATATTTTATATGCTGCATCAAAAATGTAATTATTCTCTCTCTCTAAAATTTTCTTACTTCTACTCTCTAATTTATGTGAACTTGAAGACACCAAAATTTATATTAATTTATCATTTCATTGTCTCGTATCTTTTTTCACAATTTTATCTTGTTGTTTTTGCAGGTTTCCATTATATGGTTTTCATATTCTCCTCATAAAAGATAGATTTTCAAATTATATGTTTACTTTGAGTTGTTTCTGTGTTAGATTCAAGATTTCATCCTAATGTAATTGTTTTCTTATTAATTAAGCTTAAAAGTTCTATTTTCATATTTTCTCTGTTTGGAAGTTATTTTAACATTTTCCAGATTTGAGGATACAGCGAACTTCAGACTTCATTAACATATTTCTTTAAAAGTCTGCTAAACTGTAATGTATTAATATATATCTAAAGAAGTCTGCTATGCAAACCGCCAATTGATAAACTTTACTTTTTCAACAATTTTTTTATTTTTTGGTATGTTAAATCCGAACAAAATATATATTCATTTAATATGCTTGCTTTTTGTTTAAAATTGTATTTTATTGTTTTCTTTCTCTGTAAAAGAGTAAGATGAATCTTTAAATTTTTAATATATTTATTTGTTTTTTATGTGTTAAAACCAAGTGAAATATTTAAGTGGAAACTTTTCTAATATATAAACTTCCTTTAAATCTAAAACTAGAAATTAATAGAAAAACTATTGGAAACTCGCCTGAAAATCTCTCCGGAAAACTTACTAATGACTATAATATTTATTTGTAATTTTATATATTATTTTATTATTTTAATGGTATCATATTTTATACAAAATTTGTAACATTAATTATTATCTTCTATTTTTATTATTTGTGTATAATTTTAACCTGTCTAACTCAATAACAAAAAAATACATATTTTACTGAATATTAACTTTTTAGAATTTTTTACTGTAATCACAAAACTACTGTATGACTCGTTATTATACTATAGTTACCAGTTAATACAAAGATTAGTAAACACTAGCATAGTACCAGAACCAATCTAAGCACAACACTACAGCGTCACTCCACAATCGAAAGTTAGGCCAGCGGGTCTGAGTCTTCTGACTGGGACAATCAAAGTTATTTCGCATTTTATTAATTGACGTTGGTTAAACTTAAAACCCCTTTAACCGACCATGGGAAAAATATCAAAAAATGTCTTCTTTAAAATATGGGAAACTTTCTCATATACAAAAACCAAAACGCTTGAAAAGTCAATCTAATAATTAAAGTAACGTGGAAATACGAAATTTGTTTCAAAGATTACGTGACCTCTCTACTAAGATAAGTATTTTCCTCTTTGGAATCATTTTAACCCAATATTAAATCCAAGAACGATTAAAAATAAAATTAGACTAAATAATAATTTGTTATAAATGTAAAATAATAAAAGTTTAATCTATTATCAAACCGGTCCGAAACATTTGAATAGGTACTCACTTGATGGGGCCCTCTTTGAAAAATAATCATTTGTATATATGTTATTAAACAGTGTTAAATATATTAGAAAATATGTTTAAAATAAATTTTTAATATATTATATGTTTACAAAATGAATAACTCTAGTAGTAGAAATAAAAATAAATATACAATTTTATCTTAGTAAACTTCGAAATTTAATTTCTTTAAAAAAAATAGAACTATCTTTACAAAAACAAAGAACCAGGAAAAATATTTTATATGATTCTTAAATTAAAAATATATATATTTTTGAGTAGGGTTCCTAAAAGCTTTAGGACCGTGTATATTACATACAATAGCGAGTTGATAAAAGAAAGTTTTTCTAAAAAGAAAATGTGGGCATGTATGATGTTATATCTATAAAGTATACAAGATAAGAAAACGAATAATGAACCTTGAAATAGAATAGTCTAAAAAGAGCAACGGTTGACTGAACCATCGCCTTCCTTCCTCATTCTCTTTATATCTCTGATTCATTCATTATATATCTCCGTCTAATTTCATAATCATCTCCTTATAGATTCTTTTTCAAAAGACCAGAAAATTTATTTATTTCTCCGTCACTTCCTAAATGGCATCCGTTCAATGCAGCATCGGTGATTCAATCTCAACACTTCATCCTGACATCATCCAAACCCAAATCTTAACCCGACTCGACGGTCTGGCGCTAGCCTCCACCGCGTCAACCTCCTCTTATCTCCAAACTCTCTGCAATCAACAGAAGCTCTGGCGGGAAATCTCCACTACCACGTGGCCTTCCGCCGACGACTCACGTGTCGTTCAAGCCATATCCTCCTTCCCCTCTGGTTACCGTTCCTTCTTCGCTGACTCGTACCCGTTCACTGAATACACGTGTCAGTCGGAGAAACACGATCCACCGACCACGGGGCTAATCTCAGCCGTTGACCTTTATTATAGAGGAGAGTTAATCTACTCGAAGGTTCGAGAGATGGAGAACGGTAAAGCAGGATGGTTCTTGTCGGCTCCGTTTCGAGTCGATATGCTTGAGGAGAAAGAATCAGTTCAGACCCGGATACTATATCCGGGTGGGGATTACGAAGCCTGGGTGAGAAACATGGAAGAAAGCATGGAGCTTAACTGGATAGTGATAGACCCGATCAAGAAACGTGCGGCGAATATATCTAGCAGAAAGGCTGTTTCTGCTAGGCGGAACTGGTTAACCGGAGATTTAGAGATTAGATTTTCAACGATTGTGGCAGAGGCGGCCGGGAAGAAAAAGGCGGCGGAGGTCGCGGTGGTTGTGTCGTGTGGAGCGGCGGAGACGTGGAAGGAGGTGGACGAGGAGGTGGGGGGAGAAGTGCACGTGAGGGACGTGAGGTTGCAAGTAGAAGACATAGAAGGGAAATGTTTGAAAGGGAAGGATAGTTTGGTAATTTTACAAGGGATGTTGAAAGGGAAGAGATGTTGTAAAGATGGTGGTGGTGAAGAGAGAAGAAGAGTTAAAGAAAGGTATGAGGAATACACGGAGATGAAGACATATTTGAGAGAGAAGAAAGAGAGGAGGGAGAAAGCTCAAGACACAATTTGTATGATCTTTGGCTTCTCTTTGTTTGTCCTTTTGTGGAGTTTTATTTTGTTAAGGTAGAATATGCTAATAAGGACACTACGACATATAAACATTTCTTTGATCACATGTGCTTTTCTTTTATGATCTTGTAATAATGAAATATATGAGAATAAACAAGGACTATTTATCACATATACGAATATGTTATTGTTAGTTTCTTGCCAAAATGTTCTTGCCAAAATGTTTTTGTTATAACAATAAGATTAGTTTCTTGCCAAATTATAATATATATTAAATTATAATATATATAAATAATATATTTGTTATTAAAAATAAAGAATTTTCCGCTAACACAAATAATTCATTATATATATGCAAAAATGAAATAATAATATCAAATATGAATAATATATGTAAAATGAAACCTTATCGTCAGGCAATTGATTGAATTTGGAAAGTTTTGTGCAAACTCAGACCATTGACTATGTCTTGGTTGCTTGCAAAGTAGGAAATAGAAATACAACCAGTTTCTGGCTGGATAAATGGACAGGAGAGGGATCTTTTGTTGGATGTGGTGGGAGAGCATGGACTGTTAGTTTCTGGACTTCACACAGATGTCGTAGTTGATGATGTTCTTGGGAATTTTCGACGATGGTTACATATCTCGGTCTAGAATGCTAGTTATACGCTTGCTAAAGCAATTTATACCAAATCATGAATTTATTATAGAAGTGGACGTTGTATATGTTTGGCAGCTGAAAAACACTTTGAGTGACTCTCCTCTTCAGCTACATAGAATTTCTTAAATAAGGCACCACCTAAAGCGTCTTTGCACAAAGTGGTCTGGTTCAGTTAAGTAATTCCAAAACATGTTTTCTACTTGGGTTGGGTTGGGACATATTACCTTCCCGAGACATGATGAGGTTTTGGAGGAGAAATGAAGTTTCGGGAGTTAGGTGTCCCAAAGAGAGAAAGCTCTTTTCTTTTAGTCACGCTTTAATATTTATCCATTTTCTGTTGTGGGGGAGGGGGGATGGGGGGTAAGAGTTTTAGGTTGCATGTTCTTGGTGTTTGTTGTGCTCTTTAGATTCGGAAACTCGCTAGCACTTGTTATTTGACTGTTTTTATAGTTGCCATGTTTGGTATTTTTTCACCTCGTGTCACATATTTCTTCTCCTCTTTTGCTCGATGATGTGATAAGATGGATAAAAGACCCAGTTTCCATTAAGAACATTGCTCTAATATTTATTTTTATTAAAGCTTCACTTTATTTGGTTATATATATATTAACAAAATATTATTATACATATTTTGTCAATTTATATTTTGTTAAAGCTTCACTAATATATATATATATATTGTTAATTTTAAAAAGAAAGATTTATGGTAGCCTTTTGTTATTATATACATATATATATATACACACATATATATATACATATATACGAGAAATTGGACCTTATAATCACACAAAAATGCATAATTCACATACTAATCATTTACCCTACCAGACATATACACACCGTTATAAATACATATTAATACTGTAATATCTTTTGCATCAACCGGCAGAACCTGCTAAATGTTAAAAAAAAATTATTAACCCCCAAAAGTAAATCGTGGTTTCCGTCGATGGTTTTCTCCATCTCTTTGAGCCCACCGTTTTGTTCCACATCGTCGCCAGCGTCGGGTCGTCAACCTTCTCTGAATTTGATCCTTCTGATATCTTCCACCGCCACCATCGTCCCCAATTCTGAAATCGATTGTGAGAAGACGTCGTTACAGATCCAAGCGGTGAGAAAGCAGCCCGAACCTCTTATTCCCTTCACATCGGCGCTTCGCCTCACACCACTGCTTCATCATTACAGTATTTTTCTTTTGTCTCTGTGAATTATCAAAGTTGATCGGAGAAGATGAGCAATATGTATTTTTATATTTTATTATGCGATATATTCTGTTACTATACTATTTTAGAAAGTTCCATTCCATTTGACGGTTACTAAAAAGTTAAGTATTTTGTTTAGAAATATAGTTTGTAATTTTCTTAAGTTCTCACTATCGTTACATGTTTTTGAATCTGTAAAAATTGTACTATGATCGTTACATAATATTATGTACCTTCTAGATTTTAACATTTGGGTTTATGATTTATATTTGGGTTTGGGTTTGGTTTTTGGTTTAGAAATTAGAGTTTGGGGTTTAGTATTTAAAAGGTGAGGGATATGGTTAGGGTTAACATTAACTTCTTCCATGCAATCATAGACATTTCATAATTTTACCAATATGTATTGTGTTATTTATTTTGTTCTATTCTATTTAAGTTTATGGTTTATATTTGGGTAAAGGTTTAGTGATTTGAGTTTAGTATTTAGAAGGTGAATGAGTATAGTTGGGGTTAGCAATAACTTCTTCCATGCAATTATAGATATTTTATAATTTCATAAATATGTACTATGTTATTTATTTTGTTCAATTTATATGAGTTTTGTGCTTATATTTGGAGTTACAGTTTATATTTGGGTTTATGATTTAGATTTGGTTTTAGGATTTACTGATTAGAGTTTAGGATTTAGTATAGAAGTTGTGTGGGATTGGGATAAGGTTTAGTATCTAAGGATTGGATTTCAGATATGTTTAGTATTTAAGGGCTGTAGATAATGTTAAAATTTTATACCATTTCAGTGATATAGAATAGAATACTCGGTGCATATGTATGTGGTCAATAAAAGTATACGTGGATGATTATTTCTTCTACTGGTCATGTTATTTTTCCACCTTTTACCTGGTACCTGCAAAAAAATAATAAAACCAGTTATTTTATAGTATAAATGTTAGATACTAAATTATGTCAAAATCAATAAGATTTATCTAATTTGTATTCAAAATATGGCTAGTTGGCAAATAAGCCCTATATATATGTATACATATGTATATGTGTATGTGTATATATATGTATATATATACATACAGTGAAACCTCTATAAATTAATAATGTAGGGACTACACCAAAACTATATATTTTTATTAATTTATAGAGATTATTAATTTATCGAAATACTAACTGAACCAAAAACTCAATTTTGGGACTATGAAATTATATTAATTTATAGAGATATTAATCTATCGATTATTAATTTAAAGAGGTTCTACTGTATATGTAACATACATATGTATATATGTATGTATATCCTTTGTTAGTTTTAAATGTAGAAGTATAGATGAAAACGAAGAAGGACATGTAGCCAATAGTACAAGTTATTTTAGGAAAATTTTTGAATCATCTGATTTTAGGGAGATTGATGAAGTTTAGCAAATGTGGCTATGGCCATCAAAATTTTGATTAATGAAATCTGATAATTCATGTTATGGAATGGAAAGTCAAGCTAACCTTATTCACAATGCACCCCAAAAAACTTCGGGTTTCTATGGGATGACGACTTTATTCTACAATAAAATTTGGAATATAGTGAAGAACGATTTAGGTAGTTAGTGAATTCTTTTCGATGGCATTATGGCTTGAGGACCGAATCATACAAATTCTGTCTCGTTCCAAAGAAGGATAAGTCCACGGAGATGTCTCTGTTGAAGACCATCAGTATGTGTAACGTCAGTTACAAGATAATCTCTAAGATTTTATGCTATAAATTAAAAAAAGTTTTGCCATATTGTATTTCAGAAACTCAATCAACCTTTATTGTTGAAAGACATATTACATACAACATTATGATTTTTCGTGAGATGTTTCATGTGCTTAGAACAAAGCCAATAGATAGAAACAAGAGATAAGCAATAAAACTAGATATGAGGAAAGCGTACAACATGACGGAATGGACTTTCATCAGATTTTCATCAGAGCTGTAATTCAGAAAATGAGCTTCTCACTCACTTTCATTGAATTATATGGTGTACAATATCAGCCAAGTACAAAGTCTTATGAATGGTTAGCTTAGAGGGAATAGTGTTTATGAAATAGGATTACGTGAAAGAGACCCCTTTTCTCCTATCATATCTACTATATGCACTAAAGGCGTTTTTAGTCATACAAAGAATCAAGAGAATATAATGGGGATGCGTGTCTCACGAGCTAACCCTCTAGTATCTCACCTTCTCCTTGTTGATGACATCATTTTCTTTTGTAAAGTGAAACTATGATAATGTGAAGAAGTTATGAAAGAAGTAAAGATATATGGAAAACTTCTGGATAATGTATCAACTTCAATAAATCATCTCTACTCTTTAATAAGAGAATCCCTAGAAATTTAAAGCAAACAATTAAATACTCTCTTGGGATCCAGAATGAAGTTAGCATGGATACTTACTTGGGAATACTTGAAGATATCAGTGGCTTAAAATGTAAGCTATTTGCCTTATTTAAGGACATACCACAAGATAGAGTTTAAGGTTGGTTGACACAGTGGCTATCAAAACACTACAAGAAAACAAGTAGACCCCGATGCAGAATCAGTAGGTAAACAGTCGCAAACTACGTCTTACGACTGAATAGGGACTGAAAATTATGGTCGTCAATCATCGTGTCGGTAATTACATCAGTCGGAAATCAGTCGCTAAATAACGACTGAATTACGACTGAATTACAACTAATAAGATCAGTCGGAAAATAGTCGGGCAATAGTCATAATATATTATGACTACACTCAGACTGTTTCACGTCTAAATTACAACTACTTTCTTTGTCGAGTATTTCGGTTAAATGCAGTAGTTAATCAGTCGGATATTCTCAGTCGTTAATCAATCGGTTACGCGCAGTCGTTAATCAGTCAGCTGGTTGCAGTCGTAAATCAGTCGGTATTCTCAGTCGTAAATCAGTCGAGAATTTAGTCGAATTTTAGTCACTAATTCTGTGACTGCTTAGCGAATACATTTTTTTATGAGTCGCTATTTAGTCGTAAAATATTGCTATTTTGATCATTGTTTTACGACTATATTCAGACTCCTTTTGTTTCTTTTAATTGGTAATTTTGTTATTTTTTCTTCTTGTTTGTAATGCTATATAATAAAACTATATTTATTAAACAAATTGTGAATTAGAAAACACTAATTAATTTTAAACCTGAAAATGTTAACAAGCACTGAGAGTTAACCGAAAATGTTGACAAACACCGAGAGTTTGAAAAAAAAACAACTAAACAAAAGTCATGTTTCATGTCCTAGAGATATAAACAAGAAATCATGGTCAGGTGGTGGAATTAGTAGATACGAACTCATCAAATCTATGATCAGTTGCAGACAGAAAATTTTTCACTACAGAGAACTCGTTGATCTGCTTTGCTTGCTCTACAATAGTAGCACCCTGCTCTACAATAGTAGCACCCTGCTCTGCAATAGTAGTAGCCTGTGCTGCATTAGAAGCAGTCTGCTCTTCTATTTTGCGGTGAGCTTCTTTAAGCTGCTTCTTCATGTCGAGGAATGCAGAAGAAGAGAACTCACTGTACTTCCGTTTTTCATTGACGAGAGTTTGCTGGAGGCTTCCAATGCCATAGTATTGTCCTCTTTCAATTGTGAAAGTAGACTACAAAAAAATAATCAAATTGTTACTATAAACCAGAAGAAAAGAGCATCGAGTATAAAGGGAAAAAAAAAGACACAGCTTACCAAAAGGAATATCTCGTTATCCTCCTCTATGGAGAGCTGTGGATCATTGGAATCACCATCTGAACTCTGTGAGTTTTCGGCCCAAGGGCAGTCAACTTAGCTTCTCTGTTCTTCTTATATATCTCTGCAACCTGCTCTGCTTTGAAATCAACATAGGTCTCATCCGTTTTTGTATGTGTCTTGATGTAAACTTCACCAAGGGAAACTGGTCTGCCCGATTCCTCAACCTAAAATGGTAAAAAAAAAAGAAAGCAAAGTAAAGGTTAAATGATACAGATTGTTTAACTTTTATGGAAGGAGCGAAAATAGCTTACACCATCTCATGTTCGATCTGTTGGAAAGACTTCTGGCCAGAGTTGTGCTTGTGTGGACCAAGTCCGTTCCGGTCAGACAAACGAGCCGCTGATGTAGTCTCACTCTTTTTCCGCTTCATGAGTGTCCCAATGCGCTGTCATTTCTTCCCATAGAGTATCGTGGATCCAGTTTGGTTGCTTTTGAGTCCTCCTACAAATGCTAACCATGTCTTTCATACGTCGCTGACATATCGCCTCAAAATTTTCCTGAACAAAACCAGTGTGTATTTGACCCCAAGTGTGAGTTTTTTACAAAAAAAAAAGAAACAGAGAAAGTTGATGTTAAAAGTCAAATTAAACAAAAACTGAGGTTTAATATAGAAGATAAGACTTAACTGAGGAAATGAGGTTTTAACCAAATCTATTGCGATATCATTTCTGATCTATGTTATGTCCAGCTTCTTAATGAGTCAGTCTATGAACTTTACATGGCGCTGTTGAGATAATAATTATGGACATTATTACAATTTTCTGATCCTCTATTAGCTAAGGTTTTGCGTGGTAAGTATTATAGGCTTACCTCGCCATTGTGGGAAAGTTATACAGATACTACCTCATATGTTTAGACAAGCATGTTATCTGTGAGACTGCTATTGACATTGCGAAGTAGACCAAAAATCCACTCAGGTTACAAGGTTAAAGCAAGGAAATATCCATGGATTATGACTACACATGCAAGACCGGCCAGCCAAATGTCTTGGTTATGCATTCTAGAATGCCAATTAGTGATTTATTAAAACAGTCATGACAGAATGGGATATCGACATGTTGGATAATTTGTGGTAGCTGGAGACATTCTGATAATTTGGAGTTTGGCCGTTAACCGAACTACAGATCCAGATACCTATTGTTGAAACAACAAGAAGAGTGGCTGGTATATTTTTAAGTCATGATATTGGTTTGCTAGTAGTATCCCGAAGAATGGGAGGGAGGTTATTTAGGAATCAAGTATCACTAAGCTTCAGACCTTTGGTTTCAAATATAATGCCTCTTAGAAGATGCATCATCTTTAATTGAAGCTAATAACAAGTCATGTAACAATTATAAAGAATCCTATATGTCTTCATATGTGATGTGATAATTGATGTCTAGGATGTGGAGAGCCAGATGAATCTATCACTGATGCAAACTTCGAATGTCCACGGGCTTTACAAGCATGAGTTTTGTTAGAAACTCCTTCAAGTCAAATATCTTCCAGCTTTTGTGTGTCTACTCAAAATGGATTATTTCTTATGGTGGGAAAACAATTTTGAAAACCTAGAGCTCGACAAAGATCTTTATTCCTAGATAATATGGTATCTTTGGAAAGTTGGATTAAAAAATTGTTCAGAGGCATAGACATTGATTCTCAGAGCTGATAAAATACGAAGAAGAAGAATGTTATGCTTGGTTCTCAGCAAATGAGCGACTTAATATAGCGGAGAAGCAAACAATACTCATTGATCCACAAGCCATATGCTTATATGATATATATGTGCTGAATGGTTCTTTGACTTATACCTAGCAATATAGTGTGGTTATGGATGAGTTTGGAAGATCTGTCTCGACAAACCCAACTTATGGGTTCAAAAAACATAATAAGATGAGAGTTATCTTTGCATTCATAGATTAAAGCACTTGCACTTTGCTGGATAATGGAAAAAAAAAACTACATAACTCCACATGTTACTCTTTGGAACAGAGTGCAAATATTTGTTCACCATGACTAGGAATTAACAAGCATGGTCAAATTTTTAACAGAGTTAACGAAAAGGGCTTTTTGCAAAAGTGACTCAAAACTTGAAGTCAAACATAAAACTAACCTTTTCTTTTGACTCATTTTTTTTTTGAGTTTTTAACCCCACACCTCCATTTAATCTACGAAAATGCCATTAACTTTTTATTTTTTTTGTTTTTCGAAAATGGCTTCTTTACTGTCTCAACCTCATATTCTTCAAGTATTTATAATATTGCCACTGCCATGAATAGTGGGAACAACCTTGTACGAACTGTTTGGAGCTTTTAATGCCCTTTAATGCACGTAAAT